>NW_020451238.1:968780-1032441 GCF_003343035.1 Apteryx rowi | reverse complement strand
CCACGCGCCACAGCGGCGAATGCCTAACTACCTTCCCCGCGACTCTATGATCTCAGCCGCTTCCCGGGATAGCCGGGAGACACGGCTCCGGTACCACAGAGAGGAGGGATAGAGCGTCTCTCCCGCCTGCCTGAGTGGCAGCGCGGGCGGGGAGCGCGGGCCTGCCCCGCCCCGCCCCGCCCCGCCCGGGGCGTTGCCATGGCGACGACGGCGCCCTTTTCCGCTCCAGGCCTGGGGCCGGAGCCGCCCCCGCCCCGGAGGGTCCATTCCCCCTCCTAGAAACCTCCCCTCCTGCACCAAGTTTTAATCTAAAACGAGAAAGCATTCAGTGCACAACATGTATTGTAAAAAAACCCTCAAAAATAAAGGCTTTTTTTTTTCCAGGACGGCCTTTGACCCCCCACCGCAGGCAGTTTGGGGTGGGGGCCCGGGTCGGCGCTGCGCAAGGCCGTGCTGGGCCCTGCCGGGGCTGTACCACCACCACCGCCATCACCGCCGAGCCAGCGGCATTGCCCGAGTGCCCCGGCCTGCTGCCCAGGACAGTTCACCCGCTAAAATGCTGACGTCTGAACTAGTTCACTGCGGGCCTTCCTAGCATAAACACTCACAACTTACACTGTGCCATTTGTCTTAGATTTCTAGAAAATACAACAGCAAGAGTTGCATGTCAAAAAAAAAAAAAAAAGACAGATTTTGTACTATTATTCGTGTAATAAATGGACCTCCCAGAGCAAGGTTTTAATGGCTGCATTGCAAATTCAGTGCTCTGTTAATACACAACATATAAGGTTTTCCTCGCTGCTCCCACTCAGCTGTGCAAGGAAATGCAGGAACAGGTTCCCTGTAAAATAAGGTTTGCTGCGCTCCCACCCCGCTGCTCGCAGGTCCTGCCCTGAGACACCTGCCGTCGCCGAAACGGCGGAGGAGAGGACACCTGGGCAGGGAGGCACAGCCGGCGGAGAGGAGAGCCAGGCCTCGCCCCAAAATCCCGGTCCTCGGTGGCAGACCCCCGCTGCCGTCCCCACCAGCTCCCCCTCCCAGGAGACCCATCGCGGCACTCCTGCCCCCGGCCACCAGCTCCCGCCGCCCAGCATCCACCAGACCCGCTCTCCCAAACACGCGCTCCCCAGAGCTGCATTCCCACACACAGAAAAAAAACAGTTTCTTTGCTTACTTTGTATGCCCTTGTCTCATTTCCCATGTATGCTTTAAGCTTTGCCATAATACAATGTGGTCAGTTTGTTTTTTCCAGGAGGTGGTGTAATCTTTATTATGGAAACAGTGACTGCATGCATGTTTTCATAACTGGGCTCTTGAAGGAACTGCAGGTTGACAAAGTAACTTGGCACAAAACCTCACCAGTTTTATGCTTTTTTTTCCCAGGGTGATTCTGTAGCTCAGTTATTCGCTAATAGTTAATATAATATCAGGATATAACAAGTTTTAAGTTTATCCCCTCAGTATGGGGATAATAATCCAGCACATCCCCTTTTTTCCTTATGCCTCCTGTGTCCCAAGCAGCCTCTTCTCCTCTGTCTAGAATAGCTGGGGCTTCACATTTTCTAAAGACAGAATAATGCCATTGCACAATATCACTTTAAATATATTTTGGGAGATCTGCACTAAAACACTAAAAACTCCTGGTATAGTTTATGCTGACTCTCCCGTTTATCAGTGAGTGGCCTGCTCCAAAATGAGGATCATCTCCCAATCCCACTGACCTCACCGAAAAGTAGAAGAAACGCTCATCTCATGGGGGCCACACGCCAAGCGTTACCCCTCACAGTGGTCACTTCACTCCAATTAAATGAAATGATAGTCAGTGTGAGGTTAGTAATGACTTTGAAATTATACAAGTCTGTCTTACTTCACCAGCTTTACATCCTGCAAACTTAATATTTTGGCTTCTGTCATGTACAACCAGTCTAGCTCTGGAGCTACACATGAGCTAGTTTTAAACA
Organism: Apteryx rowi; assembly: GCF_003343035.1. Lineage (NCBI taxonomy): Eukaryota > Metazoa > Chordata > Aves > Apterygiformes > Apterygidae > Apteryx > Apteryx rowi. The sequence continues at coordinate 1,030,480 of NW_020451238.1, read as the reverse complement.
ATGCAACACAGTCAGAGCCCATTCTGCTGAAAAAAAACCTTGTCAAATTGTTTGATTCTTATTTCCTACCCCAAAATCTTTGAGCTTTTAGATTGCCTTAATTTACAGCAAGTTTCAGTGGTAGTCCTAGTAGTGGGAAAGTTTTTGGTATGATAGGCATGATAGACAGTGGGAAATCTAGCTTAAGCTGTGTGGCATCTGACTGTAATGGAGTATTTAATACACGCTTGTTTGCTTTTCAGTTGCTCCTCCATATGTGAAGCAAATTTTCCTCCAAAATACTGGGCAAAAATGCAGGTACTAGTTTTACCTACCCTTTTGCTGACCTCATGCCTTGTTGGGGAAAATATACCCCTTTTTGCTGACCTCCTGCCCATTTCTGGCCTCACCAGTTGCAACCAGTATCACCTAGTTCCTCCTGATCAGCCCTGGGCGCTGTCAGTTATTTGCAGTCAGCTGGGGCCTGAAATAAGGGGGGGGAGGGCGGGGGGCGGATAGTTGTGCTCCACCACACTTTGGGCCCGAGATGGGGGGTGGGTGGTTGCGCTCCGCCACAAGTTCACAACAGGAAAATGTGGAAGTGGAACAAACGCTACTGAAGGCAGCCTGGCATTACTGGCTACTTCACATTGTGCTCAGATTATCAGCTGAGCACTGGTGTGATCTGAGTAAGAGCAGGATAAAAGCCAATGAAAGCGCCACCAGGTTCCATTTCCTAGGACAAAGTATAACACTGTTATAACACAAAGTACTATTACACACTACCTTCTTGGAGGAATTAAAAGATGTTATTTCAATCATCTTCTTTAGAAATTAAGGTTTTCTTTTAGATTATTCCATGGATATCGATATAGATGTTTCATATTATTACCAAAGGAACAACTTTTCTTTCTTCCACTAAATTTGAACACCGTGATGCACAACTGTTTTTACACACATAAACCGATATTACAAACAACTATTTAGCACCTAAAGAAATTACAAGAAAATATCATGGACAATACCAGAATAGAGATTGGCATCAACACAGACTCTACCAGAAGCTAGTGCTTTCCCATGTTTGCCATTCCCTTCATTTGGCAGGATTTAATGCAATGGGTGAAACATTCTCCAGAAATTTAAAATACCTTATTACTGAGGAATTCAAATAAATTTTGGAAGTGTGACTCATTCATTAGTGAATCAACTGGCTGACCAACGGTCATTCAAAACTTCCAGGGAATTCACAGTCCTCCCAAAAGACTTTTGTGAGTTTCCTGGGTAAAGTAACATTTCTGAGTAAAAATGAACATTTTCTTCTTTGCTCCTCCAATTTTTTATGTTACTGGAAACCAACTTCACTTTTAAGAAAAGAATCAAGACTGACAAAACAGACACATGCCACCGTCCAGTTTCCAGCATGTGACATAAGGAAGGCCACTGCGGGTAGGAGCAAAGATCAATTGCAGCCAGTGCTCTGCCTGCGCAGCGCCCAGTAGCAGATGCTGAGGGGAAGATAAAAGTAACGCTGTGTCTGTATATCCTCTCGGCTTCCGGCAATCTGCGGCTCAGGGACTTCCTGAGCCAGAAGTTTTATCTTGATAGTTTTCTCTTCCATGAATTTTTCTCATTGCTGTTTGAACCCATCTCAACTTTTGGCATTAATAGCATCCTGTGACAATGAGTTTTACAGCGTAATTACGCACTTTGTGAAAATGTACTTTTGTGACTTTTTAAATCTGTTAAGAGACTTGCTAAGAAACTGCAGTACGCAGGATCGCTGAACAGCAGAACTGGAACTATTTGGTGCCTGTAATTGAGAAATGCCATATTGCAGGAATCTGTTGAGAATGCATGGCCACAAAATACACATTGCATTCTTGTTCCTCTCTCACAGGTATTAGCAGAGGTTCAAAAAGGAGAAATTCTATCATGCAACACTGTTCCTCCTAAAGGGCTTAATAGTCTAGAAGTATTGCTGCAGTGAATGGCAGTCTGACTGTGAATCGCCCGTTCCCATAACTATTATTTCTGAATTAATTTTGTTTTTATTCTTCTTTTGGAAGCTCTAATTGCTTTTATAAAAGTTCCTGATAYGGCTAAGTTTGTATTATCAAAAGCACAATTAGATTCCTTCCTTGAATTCAAATCTTAACTTTGTGTGGAGTCACGTCTCAGCAAGTTAGAAATATCTCATGCATTCAGCAAAAGATATTTTGTATCTTTTGTTCTGCTCATTAACAGAGAAAATGGTATGGTACTGACTATCATAAAATAAATACCACCAAATAACTGAAGACTAAATTGAGTTTTGAGAGAAAAAACAACCCCACGTTGCTTGGCATCATTTCTATTAAATTAAAACAAAACAGAAGATAGATTGCTTAGACAAAATAAAACTTTTTTTCAGTTATGAGATCCTATTTAACTTGATTTTATTTGGATTCTGTCTGTTCTTCACATAGTCAAATATCTGGGATTTAAGCCTAAAATTATGTATGATTCCTGTAATGACTGAGGTATCAACATCTGTGTTGTATTATAAGAGCAATACATGGAGATACTGGCCACAGCTATAAGACCCTGAGCATCTTCAACTCTCCCAAGCTCATCAGGAGACAAAATTACTCGAGTCCTGATTTAACAATTTATTCCTAAGCATATACATAAATCCTTTTCATTTCCCTGAGATTTAAGTTTGTGTTTAAGATTCAGAATATTTGTGTATTTTTTGCTAAATTAGAGGATCAAATCTCTTACGAATAAATACATAACAGCAGCACACTGTGGGTAACATCCTCTTCTAAAGGATTAGCAGAGAAAAAGTACTTCGAACAAAAGTACAATTCATGCCAGATACAATAGTTTACATATTCCCTGGGTTCATTTTTAGTATTGAGTGTGGCAATAGACATAAATTTAACAGAGAACTTCCCATTCTCTGTTAGTGTTTGATAAACCGGTTATTGGATCAAAACACTTTTCTGAGCAGTGATTTCTCTATGGGATCATTAATGGGGGTAGCCGTTCAAAAATCTCAACATTTCTGTTTAGCTGTGTTTTTGCAGACTGCTGCATGGTGAATTGGAAATCTCAGGTCCACTGGAAGCTGGTCTCACTCCTGAGCCCTTTAAATGTGTGAAGCTCAGAGCTGGAGTGCTGGTAGTATAAGAACATTAAACCAGTACTTGTGGATGTGCCAGGATTTATTGACACAAGCTACTTTAAAGGTTATTTAGTAATCCAGAAGAAAATCTGTGGGGAATAAATATTTTCCTTTGCTGCAAAAAAGAGAAACTCATTTTTAGTGATGCACTACAGGAAATGAGGACTGTGTTTGAATTACAGCAGTCTCCAAGGAATAGAATTGTTACTTTTGTATTTACAAGCACATGCAAGCCTACCTTTTCAAGATGCTAATTACGGCAATGAAGAAGCAATATTTTACCTACAAAATTTCTCAGGAATAAGACACATTTTGTATCCTTTCACCATCAAAAGCCATTCTTTGAAGTGCTTCATAAACATTTCAAGAAATGGCTTTCTTTTTTTGTTGATGGTTTCATTTTTTTAACTACTTTTCTGAATTGCAGAGATATTTCCAGCACATAGTTGCTAAGAAGGAAACCATGAGTTACTCAGGTAAAATTTCTAAGTAAAAATGAACATTTTCTTCTTTGCTCTTCCAATTTTTTTATATTACTGGAAACAAACTTCACTTTTAAGAAAAGAACCAGGACCAACAAAACAGACACATGCCATTCCCAGTGACAGGGCTTGTCTCAGATGTATTTCATTAAGAATAGGGACAACATTGCTGCGAATTAATCAGCCATAATCAGAGGAGGTGTTTGAAGCCTCTCCTGGGTTTTTAGGAACTAGAATTTCCTGGGACACTTGAGAAATGTGAAATAGAGGCACAGCTCGTTTTATTGCGCTTTGCAGATACTGCGTGTTTACTAATTGAAGGTTTGTAGCAACCCTGTGTTGAGCAAGTCTATCGGCGCCGTTTTTCCAAAAGCATGTGCTCACTTCGTGTCTCTGTCACATTTTGGTAATTCTCGCAAGATTTCAAATTTTCCCATTATTATTATATCTGTTATGGTGATCTGTGATCAGTGATCTTGAATGTTACTATTGTAATTGTTTTGGGGTACCACGAACCGTGTCCATATAAGATGGTGAACTTAATCGATAAATGTTGAGTGTGCTCTGACTGCTCCACTGACCGGCTGTTCCCCCATTTCTCTCCCTCTCCTCGGGCCTCCCTATTCCCTGAGGCACAACAATATTGAAATTAGGGCAATTAATAACCCTACAATGGCCTCTAAGTGTTCGAGTGAAAGGAAGAGTCACACGTCTCACTTTAGATCAAAAGCTAGAAATGATGAAGCTCAGTGAGGAAGACATGTCCAAAGCCAAGGGAAGCCAAAAGCGAGGCCTCTTGCGCCAAACAGTTCGCCAAGTTGTGAATGCAAAGGAAAAGTTCTTGAAGGAAATTCAAAGTGCTACTCCAGAGAACACACAAATGATAAGAAAGCGAAACAGCCTTATTGCTGATATGGAGAAAGTTTCAGTGGTCTGGATAGAAGATCAAACCAACCACAACATTCCCTTAAGCCAAAGCCTAACCCAGAGCAAGGCCCTAACTCTCTTCAACTCTGTGAAGGCTGAGAGAGGTGAGGAAGCTGCAGAAGAAAAGTTTGAAGCTAGCAGAGGTTGGTTGATGAGGCTTAAGGAAAGAAGCTGTCTCCATAACATAAAAGTGCAAGGCGAAGCAGCAAGTGCTGATGTAGAAGCTGCAGCAAGTTATCCAGAAGATCTAGCTAAGATAATTGAGGAAGGTGGCTACACTAAACAACAGATTTTCAGTGTAGACACAACAGCCTTGTATTGGAAGAAGATGCCATCTAGGACTTTCATAGCTAGAGAGGAGAAGTCAATGCCTGGCTTCAAAGCTTCAAAGGACAGGCTGACTCTCTTATTAAGGGCTAATGCAGCTGGTGACTAAGTTGAAGCCAATACTCATTTACCATTCCGAAAATCCTAGGGCCCTTAAGAATTATGCTAAATCTACTCTGCCTGTGCTCTAAAAATGGAACAACAAAGCCTGGATGACAGCACATCTGTTTACAACATGGTTTACCGAATATTTTAAGCCCACTATTGAGACCTACTGCTCAGAAAAAAAGATTCCTTTCAAAATGACAATTTTTGACATTGACAATGCACCTGGTCACCCAAGAGCTCTGATGGAGATGTACAACTAGATTAACGTTATTTTCATGTCTGCTAACATAACATCCATTCTGCAGCCCATGGATCAAGGAGTAATTTTGACTTTCAAGTCTTATTATTTAAGAAATACATTTTGTAAAGCTATAGCTGCCGTAGATAGTGATTCCTCTGATGGATCTGGACAAAGTAAATTGAAAACCTTCTGGAAAGGATTCACCATTCTAGATGCCATTAAGAACATTCATGATTCATGGGAGGAGGTCAAAATCTCAACATTAACAGGAGTTTGGAAGAAGTTGATTCCAGCCCTCATGGATGACTTGGAGGGGTTCAAGACTTCAGTGGAGGAAGTAACAGCAGATGTAGTGGAAACAGCAAGATAACTAGAATTAGAAATGGAGCCTGAAGATGTGACTGAATTGCTGCAATCTCAAGATAAAACTTTAACAGATGAGGAGTTGCTTCTTATGGATGAGCAAAGAAAGTGGTTTCTTGAGATGGAATCTACTCCTAGTAAAGATGCTGTGAACATTGTTGAAATGACAACAGAGGATTTAGAATATTACGTAAACTTAGTTGATAAAGCAGCGGCAGGGTTTGAGAGGATTGACTCCAGTTTCGAAAGAAGTTCTATTGTGGGTAAAATGCTATCAAACAGCATCGCATGCTACAGAGAAATCCTTTGCGAAAGGAAGAGTCAATCGATGCAGCAAAATTCACTGCTGCTTTATTTTAAGAAATTGCCACACTGCCCCAACCTTCAGCAACCACCACCCTGATCAGTCAGCAGCCATCAACATCAAGGCAAGACCCTCCATCAGCAAAAAGATTACAACTCGCTGAAGGTTCAGATGATGGTTAGCATATTTTAGCAATAAAGTATTTTTTAATTAAAGTATGTGCATTGTTTTTTTACACATAATGCTATTGCACACTTAATAGACTACAGTATAGTATAAACATAACTTTGATACGCACTGGGAAACCAAAAAATTTGTGTGACTCGCTTTATTGCGATATTTGCTTTACTGTGGTAGTCTGGAACCGAACCAGCAATATCTCTGAGGTATGCCTGTAGTTCCCATCACTAGCCCTGAAAAGTTTTTAGTTAACTTCATGGTCATGTCTTTACCAATTACTTTCAACATCTGCAATGTATATTTAAAACAATACCATTTGTCCTTGCTGACGCTATTCTTTACAAAATGACGTCTGATGTGATTTCCCACAAATTTCATAGGAAAGAGATCTACCAGAATCCTGGTATACCACAATCTGTGGAAGGATGCTAACTTTGGAAGGGGACAAAATTAAGCTCTAGTTCTCCTGATAGGAAACATGACATAGAATGGACTCCTGGGCATGAAACAATGTATATTTCCTCTAACTTTTTTCCCTGCCTTTAATACCTTTGCAAAAGCTGTCCAAAGCATTAATGAGAAATATTTGAACAGACATGGCCTAGGCAGAAATTCAGTGTAGTTTCCTGGTGAATGGGATGATTAGGCTTTTTAGATACTGATTTACAGAAATGAGATTTTAAGCTCTGGGAAAGGGTTCATCATTCACCTCATTAACTTCTCTCTAACATTGTTAACACAGGGTTATGGTTGTCCAGTAACACCACAATGTCCTGTAGAAAGTCAAATGCAGAAAACAAGGTGCTGAAGAGTTAAGTGCAGAGCAGCTCCCCAGCACAGCCCAGCAGGTCCTGACAGTGATCGCTGGGAATGTTTCTGCTGGGGACGTACTTTAGTAAGATGTGGAGGCATGAAGATCAGGTCAGACCAAGGGGAAGTTTCAAAGACTGATCCCAGAGATTTGTGTGTAGGTGAATTTGGGCAGGAAGGCATGGAGCTCAGTTCTAATAATAGTTTGGGCAGGAAAGAGCTCCTAACACTGTCTCAATATTCCCGTGATGTGATGTGCAGCTAGCGTTCCTCACTACCCATGACTCCTCAGAAGTGCCAGTGGGCATTTCACAAGAAAAAAACGAGGCAGAGGATGCACAAAAAGTGCAAGGATTGATACAGGATTAGGGCGACTTTGTTTAGAAAAAGATCCACAGCAGGAAATAGAGGAAGCCTAGGAGTGGATTTGTAACCCATTTCACTATTTTTGCAACTATATAWACCTGATTTCTTCTTTTCTTCCACAGAACTCTAGTCACATCACCCCTGAGAAGGCAATGCAACGTGGGTGTCCATTTCCCAATCTTGAAGCATGGCAGTGACAGTTCTACTAAAAATAGGTGTTGGGTGCTACATCATTAGCACCAGTCATAGATCATTACTTGTCCCTCTTGCAAAAACCTTGTGCTGTATTTCAGTCATTGCTTCTCTTTCTTCAGGAAAAGAACTGATAGAGGAAGCATCAATTTGATGCAAACCACTTCTGCTTGTTTCTGGAAGAAATGATCTTGAGATAAATCCTATGGTGAAATAGTTTGATGCTTTAATTTTGTAATGACCTGCTCATTTGACCAGGACTCATTCTTACGTATCAATCTCCTGATGTGTCACACTGGTCTGGAGACCCATAGGCACTGCTGACATGCAGGGACTTCATGGAGGCCCACCTTCCTATGAAAGGTATTATGTGAATAATAAGTTCCAACTGAATCTCTCCTCTTGGGTAAAACAGTTGCATTTTAAAGGCTAATTCAGAAAGGGAGAAATCCTGAGAAAACTCAAGCTCCCTAAACAAAGAACAGCTTTTTTCTAACATATCTGTATTTCTAAATCTCCTTGCCTTGATTTCAGCACTAATTAGAAGACAAAATATGCCATAAATCCATCTGTAATAGAATCAGAACAGTTGATTCTCCACCTTTTCTTAAGTCTGATCCAAAAGCTAGGGCAAGCTCCCCTTGAGATCACTGGGCTTTGAATCTATTTTTCAATCTCTAGTCCTTCTTATTCATACAAGCAATACTGGGTTTGTGCATAGGCTTGACACCGAATGCTATTTTCCTCTCTGTCTTGCAGATGCTTACAATTTTAGGGCTGAGAAGGAGCAGAGGCAAGTAGGCATGGAAGACTCTACAAGTTATAAACCAGGAGTGCTCTGCAGACTGCAGGTCAGCTTCCACAAGGCAATTTATCTAAACGTTGCTAGTGGGATGCTTTGGGGCTGAGTTAAGCCCTAGTGAGACTGGAGAGCTGGCCACAGCAGCTCTTCTGTCCCACAAATACAGGACACGTACCCCAGGGTAAGCAATGCTGGTAAGAGGCTGCATCCCCCTTAGCAGCCCTCCCGGTGACTCTGTGCCTGGTATTTGTCCTGATTATGTCAGGAAAAGAGGGAAAACACAATCACTTCTAATCCCAAAGCCCCTCTTGCTATAGTATGGCTTCTGTGCAATTGTTCTCAGTTTGAATACCACTTCCGCCCTTTTTCACAGCCTGCAAAGCCCCCTATGCATCCCCCCTAGAATGATTTAATAAATACATCGTTGGAACAGTAACAGATGTAATGACATTAACGGTCATTTGTTAATGAGTTACTTTGCCACAACAACATCATGTGTTTGACTTGAGAGGAATCCAGCAGGGACTTGATCTATAAGTAGTGATTTCTTCACTTAACATCCCAAGTAAAACACCACATTTGTGTTTACTTTAAGAAATTAGAACCTGTTCATTTCTGAGAGTTTAAATTAATTCCTGGTGTCGTGACATTAACACCATCAGAAGCCACAGCGTGCTGAAGCTGATGGGGTCCTCAGGGCCTCCAGCAACCGTGTCAGTCAAGTCACCTCAACATGTAACTAGACGAGAGAGCACCTCGCRCTGATCAACTCATTAAGGGTAACTTGTGCAGTATCACTCACTTTCCGGATCAGGGAATAGGGTAATTAAAAATGGAGGCGGTTGCCAGTGGCCAGCATAAAAGCTAATAACTGGGATAAGGAAAAGAAAGAAACACGAGAAACTGAAATACCAAGAATGGAAAAGCATAGAAAGGAATTTTTTCCCTATGTTTTTAAGTAGAAAGGTTGATTTACTCTGTGATTATTAAAAATGTGTTTCCCCAACGTAATAATTGTGTGCGATTAGGTGATTTGTAGGAACGAGTTGCTCAGTAACAAGTAGAAAGGGAAGGTGGGGTGAGGGCTGCAGAGGTAAAGCAAGCCGTGCACTGGGTTCCCCTCTCAGCGCGAAGCCCCGGGCGCCGCGCGGGTCCCACGTGTGCCTCCCGGCTGGCGGCAGGAGAGCACACAGCTCCTGTATCGGAGGAAATTCGGAGTTCCGCACTCTTGGGCAAGTGGCGAGGGTGGGGCTTTCCTGTGCTTACAGGCGAAGATAGCTGGCATTTCTTCCCCTTTTCTTTTATCGTTCTTCAGTGGTGTTTTCTATAATATCATTATTATCATCATAAATACAGTTGTTATTCAGCTTCAGCCCGTGTTCTGGGTTTCTTCCTGTTCACCTCTGAGATATCTCTCTCCGTTCCTTCTCCGGGTTCCTGTGCACACTCTCCTCTCCCTAATACCAGGGACTTTTCTGACTTATTGTAAGCAGCCCCAGTTTGACAGACTGCATAGCCCCCAGTCACACATTCCTTCTGGACTTGCACGTTGGAATTTACAGTTATAAATAATTTAAGTAAACTGTATGTATTTCATATATGGCTGGAAGAGGAGATAACTCCTCTTAACTCCATTTACCAGGCAGCCTCTGTTAGGGAGACATTTTCCATGCTAGAAATGTTTACAGCTGCTCAGGCAGAGACAGTCAATGTGTGGCTGCAGTTGTTGAGTGTTAGCATGTCCATATCGTGTGGGTCCCTGAGCTGCCCGTTGTCCTTTGTTTCCTTGTTTTGGGTGTCTTACGGCTACAGTTTGTCTTCCTGTTGGAATAACAAGAAGCGAAAGGGCACATCCGCTGTGCCCTGACCTTGTTGCCATCCTCCCGTGATCAGCGCTCAGGCCCCTCTGTGCCTTGCTCAGATGCAAGCAGGGTGTTGCTCCGCGTTAACCCATCAGTCATGTCCTCAGCTGTCGATGCATGTGATTCCTTTAACCCTTGCTTTATCATTTCTGCTGCTGCCTTCACACACGGACATGTTCTTTCATATTTCGTTCATACCAGTCTGAATATTCCCATAACACATCTCTGCATGCCATGGTGCAAGCTGTAAATTACTGCACGAGAGAGAAAAATGCTTGCATAGGGGCAGGAATGTGGTATTTTCATCTCTGTGATCTCCTCTGCACTAGAAAGATACTAACTGAAACCAAAGCCAGCCAAGCCAGTTCAAATGTCAGTGTGAATGCGCCCTTTAGTGTTGCCTATCACATTTTAACTTATTTAAAAGAAACAAAACAAAACAAAAAAACAGTTTAAATCTAAATAAGCCTTTCTCACAGTGCCCAGTGGAAAGCCACTGGACCACAGCTCCCTGCGAGTGCTGAGGCAGCTGGTGAGATCTTTTTTCTTTGTACCGTGGCTGTAACAGCAGCATCTGCACTGCAAACACTTGCTGCATCTGCCAGCCTGGAGGGCTGTGCAGCTGCTCGGCAGCAGGCTGCTGGTCCACGGGGGCTGAACCCAAGCTTCTTTGCAAGGAAAATCCAAGATACCAGTGGCCCACGAAGAGACTGTACCAATTACGATGTCTGCATGACCCTACAGATAACGAAACCTCTTGCAAACACACTAATACAGTCACTTAACTTGTTGACAAACCATAAAGATTGTAAATGTACTTCAGCGACTAAAACAGTAATGTGAAGTTTGAAATCTTTATGGCAACAAATTTAAACACAGATGGCTGCTTTGTGCTTCACTCCAGTATCAAATCGGATGGAGTTTCACGACCAGAGTAACCTGATAGATATTATTGATCCTGGAAGATTTAAAGCATCACTGGGTGCAGTCAGAGGATGCGCGGTCGGACCCACGTACAAAGTTCTTTCGTTTTCGGGCTGGTTCCTAAGGCATTCACTTCTGCTGGCGCCTGCTGCGACAGTGCCCGGGAGACGCGTGCGCTGCTTTGTCGCTGCGTTAGTTACTGGGCGAGGATCGGCCCTGCGCCACGAGCGCGGGCTGCCCCGCAGGGGGGGAGGGAGGGGGGGAGGGCGGGAGCCCCGCGGCGCCTCATATAGCGCCGCCCGGCGCCGGCGGCTCTCAGAGCCAGCTCGGCAGCTCCGCGGAGGCGAGCGGTGCAAGCCCGGGGCGCCGTCTCCTTTCTGCTCCATCCTTTCTCCGGAGGCTTTGGCAAGGGAGCGGGAGCAGCATGACTTCCGCGGCTCTGGAGATTTTGGGGCTGGGGCTGGGCATCCTGGGCTGGGTGGGGGTGATCTTGGCCTGCGGGCTGCCCATGTGGCAGGTATCAGCCTTCATCGACGTGAACATCGTGGTGGCGCAGACCATCTGGGAAGGGCTGTGGATGATCTGCGTGGTGCAGAGCACGGGGCAGATGCAGTGCAAGGTGCACGACTCCATCCTGGCGCTGCAGCCCGAGGTGCAGACGGGCCGSGCGCTCACCGTCATCGTGGCGCTGCTGGGGCTGGTGGCTCTCATGGTGACCGTCGTGGGCGCGCAGTGCACCAACTGCATCCGGCCCGGCAAGATGAAGTCCCGCATCGTGATCGCCGGCGGGGCCATCTACATCCTCTGCGGGGTCCTGGTCCTCATCCCGCTGTGCTGGTTCGCCAACATCGTCATCAGCGACTTCTACGACCCGACTGTGCCGCCGTCCAAGAAGCGGGAGATGGGGGCAGCGCTCTACATCGGCTGGGCGGCCACGGCGCTGCTCCTCTTTGGGGGCTGCCTCATCTGCTGCTGCTCCTGCTCGCAGCGGGACGAGACCTCCTTCCCCGTCAAGTACTCGGCGCCCCGGCGGCCCACCTCCAACGGCGAGTACGACAAGAAGAACTACGTCTGAGCAGGGCTCGCCCCAGCTCCCCCGGCCGCGGCAAGGACAGAGACGGGGCCCCCAGCCCCGGCCCACAGCGCCGGGAGCATCTCCGGTGAGCTCGGCCAAGCGCGCGCTGCGGCGCTCCCCTGCCTAGAGCCTCCTCCTTCCCGGGGGGGCCCTCGCAGAGCCCTAGGCAGGGGGGCCCTGCTCCCTGCCAGCCCGGGCAGTGCCACGCCGGGCGCCGTGGGGACCCGGTACTCCCCGCCTGCGGTGCTCGCCCTCCCCTGCCGCGCGGCGCAGCCAAGCTGGGGGCCCCGGCGGCGGCCACGGGCACCCGAGGGCCGGGCGAGCCGCAGCGGGATCTGCCGGGACGTCCCGACCGGCCGCCGCCTGCCCGCCGTGAGCCTCTGCCGTGAAGGGGTCCGCTCGGGAGCGCAGGGTCCCGGCCCCTGGGCTCGCCCCGGCCCGGCTCCCCGGCCCACCCCGGGCCTCGTCCTGGGAGACCTGCGAGTGCTTCGTTGGCCGCTCTCGCTGCTGGTGCCTCTCTTGGCGCTGCCCGGCTGGTGGGACCGCGCCATCGGGCACGCAGGAGAAACTTCCCTTCGTTCTCTCTCCTGAAAACCTGCGTCTGGCTGATTTCTGCTGTGGCTGTCACTGGTTACGTTTTTTTCATTTACTTCTTTTTGGGCAACTAAATTAGGGTTTCTGTCTAAAGCGTGACACTAACCTCGGTCCTTAATCCTGCAGGCAAATGACTATTTGGACAAAGGTATTTGAGTTCCTTCAGGTGTTTCCGTGCCTCGGCAAGGCGCGCTGCTCTGTGTGCCTTTGAGCCTTCCCTGCGCGGTGTCAGAGAGCTGCTGCCGTTTAGTGGAGTACAAACAGAGTATTCTAGGCTGCCCCTTGAGGTTCTCCATCCCTTCTTCTTCATCAGCCTCTGTTCTAGGTTTACTTGAATATGAAATCACTGCGGGTTGCCAGAATTATTGGAGGACTAGATTTGGAGACCTAGGAGATCCTTGTGTGTCCTGGCTCCCACAGGACATGCCTCCACGTCCCCCCATCCGCACTACAGGAGACTGGAAGCATAAATATTGCCCCGGATATCGATGGCTGGGGTATAGATAGCTTTCGTGGCCTTCTTGCCGAGCCCCTCTGGCTGCCAATTTCGCATTGTGTGTTCAGCTGGATGAGCAGCTGCTTGGCTCCCAACATAATTCTGTTAATGCGGACTTCCCTTCATTTACCAAATCGGGCAAAGAAATTCAATGTGAAAAGACTTTTTCCAAATGTTTTGTCTGAGACTGTATACAGGCTAATCAAGAGATGCAAAGCCGTGGCTCTCAGAGCCCTCTTAGCGCCACCGTATTGCCCTGGTAACACTGTGCAGATTGGAAAGAAGATACTCCGGGCAACATAACTCTCGGTTTCTCAGCTTGACAGCAGCCAAACTTCACCACAGCCTGGAACATTGACATACACCTTTCCTTTTTTGCTCCAGAAACAAACTTTTTTTAAAGGAGAGGTTAAGGGAAAGTGTGATACTGTCTCATGCAAATTATCAAGAGAAAAACAAGGTCTTACTTGTACCTTTAAATCAACACCGGATTCTGCTACAGACCGTGGCAGAATCTGTATCGCCATAAGGAACTTCCTGCCAACAGCTAGTGAGGAAACGTGCTATTTACGGAGCATCAGTGTTCCTCAGAGCGTAACACTACAACCTCGAGGGTCCCTCACCGACGCGCAGCAATACAGGGCATAGCTAACCTGCGTTTTAACCCTTAGGAGTTTCTGATAATGCAGAGATGTAAGGACTAACCCTAACTGTGGTTCTGGGATAGGTTTACACCTACTCTGCTCTTGCTTTGCTTAGCAAACTGAAAAAAACCCAGAGGCATCAATATGCACACAGATCCATATGAAAGATTAAAGCCTTGCCCCAGCAAATGTTGATGTTGAATACTGAGCAGATGATTTACCCCTTTAAAGATAACTGCTTTCATTTTTAAACACATATGTTGCAGGGCCTGAGCCCATCAGACAATACAGATACAGAGCAATATGATTAGAACTAGTTTTTTTTCTATAAAGAGGTGCAGTTCTTGTATTGGCTGCATTTAAGTAAAAGCTATAATATTGTTGTTATGATGTGATATGTAGTTTTGGTACAAGAATTAAATATTCCATATTTCATCATTGCAACTTTTTTTAAACAATGTAATCCTGTAAACTGTAAATGTATTTAAATGCATATATTTTGCAAAAAATCTACCAAAGTTGGCKTGTTATGTGGTTTGGTGCCTTTATTTCTTTCATGGTCATTTTATTTTAAATGATAATGTCCAACTGTCACCTGGTCCACGGCTATAGACACACTACTCCTTCATTCAGCCCTCTCGTGTCAAGGAAAAGAGTAAATAGGAATTAGCCCAAATCCTGCAGACTTCACTCTCTTTTGGCAAATCTCATTAATTCAATGGGAATTTGTCTCAGTTAAAGAATCAAAAAGAATCAAATACTGACGGACACACCTCCATGTAACTTTACTCTAGCACTGTGTTTCATTAGAATAAGTAAAGTTATGAAAAGGTTGCTGGGGTAAAGCCTATGAAAGTGTTGCAGGATTTGGGTCTGACCAGAAGATGAAATATTTCTGAGCAGTGCGTTTCTAGTGTTAAGAATCAAATCAGAGCTGGTGTCTTTGGGGGAGGGAGGGAGGGAAATCCACATTTTAGAAGGGAGATTTATTTAACAAGCCAAACTTTGTGATATATAGCTTTGTATCACAGCAGGGCTGGGTCTGTTATAACCAAAACCTGAAACAATTACACAGGACCTCTTGGAAAAGCCAGCACTAGCTGTGGATGTACTAGTAAACACAGCATCATCCTACCAAAAACATTACTCGCTGCTGATGTAACGCAGTTTCACTGAGGTCACTGGGGCAGTGCCCAACAATACGAGCAGGAAGCGGGGCCCATTTTTAAAAAATATTTTTGTATTTAATCTCATCTTTCAGTACACTTATTCATTGCTGTGCTTTAAAAAATAACCCGAGAGAATGTTGTTTCTGACGCCACTGGCTTCAGGGTAAAAATCTAAGTTGGTTTTTGCTTTGTTTTGTTTTCCAAGAGCAAAGACCTAGTCTTGGATTTTAAGAATTGGAAGTGCTCAGGATCAGGCCTGAACCGCATCCCAGTGAAAAACAGAAATCTGCAGTACTGGTTTACTATTTTTATTTTGTATTTATGATTTCACGTAAAAATAAAAATAAAAACATCTAAACCCATCCCCATGCAGGGTCACTGGTTTTTGTGAAAGGCACCGGTTGTTCGGGCTCAGGAGGCGGGGGGGGTGACAGCGGCGCCCACAGGACAGTGTCTGACCTAGSCACCTTTGGGTGGGAGGGCTGGGTGGCCTCTCTGGGCGAGTGGGCTTTCCCCCGGCGGAGCAGTCAGCATCGCAGCGCTCCACTGGAGACTCAGACAAAAGAGCAAGGAGCGATGGTTGCTCTTGCGATGTGAGCACATTAGGAAGCGGACTGCAAGTCACCAACTTTTTTGAGAACAACTCTAAGCATGAGGCTCTTAAAGCTTTCAATTCCTACAAATTCAAGCTAAAAGGAAAAAATCCCACTGCAGCTTGGATCAGCCTCAGCCTGACCTGATACCCCTAATCCTTTCTGCCACCCTGCTTTTTTAAAAAGTGCATTCAGGCTGGAGAAAAAACGTTTTCACAGTTGCATCAGAACAGAACCTGTGAAAAAATGGTTGTTAAAGGAAACTGTAGAGTCTAATTGCTAGTGGAGAAATTTCCCTTAGTTATAAGACTGCCAGGAAGGTCTTTCAATATTTTGCAGAATTTTTCTGCAAAATTTTCTTGGGTTTTTTTGGACAAACTGTTGCTTTAAAAATGAAGAAAAACCATCTTCAAAGACTTCATTTTGCAGCATTCTTGCCAGCTCGGTTGAGATTAACAAAAGCTCCTTGCCACCCTCCCATTGCTATGCACATGCTGAGCTGGAAAAAGGGTGTCTGCTGGCTTGGCCTTTGTCCTGCTAAACGAACCATTTCATAGTTATGAATTTGAAAGTAAGCTGCAGTTCATACCCTGCAAATCTAGTTAGATCCTGTCTGTGCAAAGAAGGGAAACGCACCAGGCAGAGGGAAAGGGAAACTCAATCAGTCACGTTTGCTGCAGGATGTTTAAGGAAATATTTCCTTTTCCTGCACAAAGATATATTTGTTGGGCATCTGCTCTTAGGGACATACTGAAACGTGTTACTTTTGGAGTGAGAAACCAGTGTAACTCCAGATTTTCCTTTATAAATCTATTCCCTGATCAAATATTATGCAATCTGTTGTTTTTCCTTGCCTACCTTTCAAACTGCAAATGCAGGGAAATATTCTCTTAAAGCTACTTTCCTCAAACTGARACCTATCCATATATCTGTAATGTTAAATGAGCATCCTGCCTGTTAGGAGCCACATGGCACGTCTAAGTGCCATATTCATGCATATATGGCAATATATTCATGCAATATTCAGCATCAGATGATACCCGCAATGCATCCTTCTTTTGTTTTGCATACTAAAAAAGAAAATCAGTAATGAAGTACAACTCCCATGTTTGAAGATTTGCTTTTTTAAGTCTGCTTGGTAGGACACAGCAAATATTTCTGCCAAATTAAATGAATCAGGAGGCAGTAGGTGAATTCTGTCTTCAGGTCAAGAACTGCATTCATTTTACCTGTAGACTGATTGTGGTAGGACAAATTGTTTCAAAAACAGCGCCTGAAGGGGCCTAACATTTATATTGTAGAAGTACTTGGGCTCTATCATACCTATTTTGATCAGACCTTTGTGTGTGGTTTTTGTGTGCRTGACTCAGTTCCGGCTTGTTCCTTGCTGCTGCTCTGCTGGAGGGGGCTGCCTGTCTGGAAAAAACCCTCTTCTTCCTACCACAACCTTCAGTTATAAGAAAAGGACAATTTCGACCACTACGTCATTGATAAAACCTCCCATGGCAACAGTGAAGGCTTTACAGTTGCTGGGATACACAAGCCTTCCTTCACCTTTTCTTTTTCTTAAACAGAGATTGAAACATTCTGCCATGAATCAATTTAACAGTGTCCTTTGTCTGTGGCATTTCAGGATTTTGTTTACAACGCTGAGCTTCCCCTCCTTCCAAAGCTCACCACRTAGCTCCAAACCAAATTCTGGCAAGGAAAGGTGGCCAGTAGTAGGACTTAGCATGRAAGCACATGTGTCACGTCAAAGGCATCCACCCAGGCCTTCATGTCCATCCTCTCATCACGCTTGATTCCAGCTGCACCTCAGCCAYCCTCACATTGCCCTGAAGGATCGCTTGGCCTCACTCAAGCTGGCACCTACTGCCTGCGTTGCTGATCGCCCCAACACRCTCGGGACCTAGAAAGCGTGCCAAGCCTGCCCAGAGACACCGCAAAGGAATCGTCACAACTGAATATCCATGTTATGGCGCTGATTACTTCAAAGCGTAGCCACACGCCCACATCCTCTCCCCCCCGTACGCATGCACACACACAGAGATTTCACGTAGTCCCTTACACCTCTGTAAAATAWATGCAGTGTTGTACATCCATATTCTGAGAGATACCTGAACTGGATACGTCTTGTAGTCACTCTCACCGGTTCCAGGTAAATACAAAGCTCAGGATAATGGGGGATCGCACCGCTCAAACTTTACCATTTATAATGTGACCAAAATGGGAAAAAATTGATCAGTAAAAGGCTGGTTTAAAAGTTCTCTAGGAAAATGTGTATGTGATACATATCAAGGAGCTTGGACGTCAAGCAACCTAAATATAAGTAACTGATGCATTTACTGGACCACTGGCTTTAGCTTCTTGTTTTGAGAGCAAGGAGCTCATACAGCCCGCGAAACTGTAAATACAGCATTGATAYTTGTAAAGCAAAAGAAGAGTGAGCCTTGCAACCACTATGTAACTGTTCTGATTTCAGTCTACAAGAGGAGAAAAAAAGAACCACACATCACTCAGTGACTAACAGAGTTGTCAACAAGACACAGCAACCTCATGATATTAATATACAAAAGTAAATTAAGAGAAGACCTCCGACACTCAACACAGAACGATACGAAATGGCTTTGACCAACTAGAAAAACAGGCAGAAAATAAAATAAGCTGCATCTTGTGTTCTGAGCCTTCTCAGAGCAGTCTGAAAGGCAAAGGCATCTAAAGCACTGACAGCAGCTGGCAGCCTGTTCATAGCAAGCACATGAAGGTGCTAAAGCCCAACTGAGATGTAATTCACATTAGTCACTTTTTTTTGATAGCAAAGGTGGCGGATCCCTTCCACACCACACCCCAGCTCCAGCCAAGGGACTTCCCTTCTGGTGCCTCCTCCAGGCACACCGGTATGCTGAGAGTTTGCGTGACACAGGAAGGTGCTCTGGAATATGCAAACACAACAGATAAGATGAAGCCAGTTCATATTTATTTACAGTGAAGAAAAAAAGTAAATGTTTAAAATAGCTGATTTTTAAAGGCAAACAAATAATCCTCTCAAAAGTGACCCTGATCAAATGAGCAAGCTGTGAATTTGTTCCAGTCGTAGAACTGCTGTGCATCACTCATTGCAGACCAAGTCCCGCAAGGTGCTAAGTTACATGTGTGTAAATTCTAGGTCTCAGCATCTTATAGCACCAGCTGTGCTGGCTGTAAGATTTTTTTTTAGATGAGCAGAAGATTTTCATGGGCTAAACAAATGCACTGAAGGCTAGGAGATGCTCAAAAATAGATCCTGTAATGACATTTTTAGTCTGGTAGGAAAAATAGTTTATGGCATTAAATGCTATAATTTAGATTTTAGCTGTGTATATTCCTAAATGTTTAACAAACCAGGTTAGCTGACTGAGGTCTGAGTGACATTCWTCTAAGTCTTGTTTCAGCTACCATGGCAGTTAATGAAACGGTATGTAGGTACTTGTGGACTCTGTCCCCACTCTCAAACTCACCCTCACCCAAATCCATTCCCCTCTGTTACACCCATACATAACTCATTAACGCTAACAACAATTTATAATCAGAACACTTCCAAGGAAGGTTAAATCTTAAGTGAWTTTAGGCTTGGGCACAAAAGAGTTCACTCAGGAAAGAAAAATAAGCCCTCCTTGACAAGAGCATATGTGAAATCTCAGAATGGTACGATTCCTTTTCAATATAGCTTCACGTATGAAGGGAAGGAATGGAGGGGGAAAAAAACAGCAATCACAATTCTTATCAGCTCTAACAAGTGCCTAGCACGGCAAAATTCTTGCTCTATGTATATTTTTAGATTACTCTTCCAGTTCCAATGTTCTGTCCTTACTGTGTATCTTTTGTTAGAATTAGGATATCTGTTGCAGCAGCCTGGATAACCTTTAGCCTGAGCTACAAAACCTTTAACAGTTTCCAGTTATAACCGCAATCTTTCATTCTATAATACAAATAAACCCAAGTGTTATCTCAACACAGAAGACTCACATGAGTACTCAATGACTGCTGAAAGATTTCACCATTTTTTTCTCTATAATTTCCTGCTATTATGTCATTGGAGATGACTGCCAAGATTCAAGCAACAAAATACATGTCACTGTGCTTACTTCTGAAATTGTTTACATCTATTTTATTTTTTGTTATACTGATGACATTTCTTCTGAAATTGTTTACATCTATTTTATTTTTTGTTATACTGATGACATTTAAAAATGTTAACATACAAGACTGAAGTTTTTAAAATTTAACATCTCTGAATTCCTTTTTGATCTTGGGCCCCCAAATTATTTTTCATGTCTCCCATTTTCTCCTGATTTTATTATTTTATCCAGCTGAGAATGTCTACTTGCTCCATTAAAGGCCAATTTTAGAAAAGTCTTAATTCCCATGGCTCTTATATATAGCATGTGCCATGGAAGAGGAGCTTATATGGTTCAAAAAAGTATAAGACACATTCTTAAGACTAGCTTTTTAGCTAGGTAGAAATAGTTTTCCCATAAAAATGATCTTAATCTACTGTAAAAACACGGACTGAGCATCGTCTTAGAGAAAAAGTTAGTTGCCCTGGGTGGTATAGCAAGAAACTAACACATAAAGGCATCGTTAAAACAGTTGCTCTGCAATAACAGCTATCACATTTTCCTGTAAGCCAATATCATATCAAGAGTATAGGGGCAAAATGCTGTTGTTTGGATAAGATGGACGAGAGACATCTCGTCTACCTGGGGTTATTAATGACCACAACTATTCAAGACATCCATATCATCTTTGTAGCGTCCCCCCTAAAAGGAAAGCTATTACCCATGGCATCCTGCCCAGATTCCTCCAGCGCTGATTACATTCTGTATAACCTGCACTTTGAGTTCGGTACGGCAGTCTTCACTTCATACCTGGATGGCTGTATGGGCTCGTTTCAGGCTCAAAAGCAGTTACTGCCATCTGTCCCAAAGGCTGTTGGATAGAAGTGGTGGGAAGAACAATCCTTTTGTCTCCTACCTTCCTCACAAGATTATTGATTTTACTTGATTACTGTCTGCAAAATCTATTCACAGCCTTGCAGAAATGGCCCTTTGATAGTTTGAAATGCTAGTTTTGAGCTCCACTGGTACGTAGAGAACAAGTCCATAGCCAAGGCAGGATGGGAGGGGGAGGTAAAATGGCAGACAAAGTTTTCCCCCTCAACAGAGTTACTGAAGTGTGAGCAATACCACAATATGGAACTGAGAACATCAGTTTTAGTATCTGTTGCTACACAGGACTTTGTATTATGAGGGGAAAGGCAAACTGCAATTAGTCCCCTGCACCAAAATGTTTTAGACCTACCCTGATCAGTAGGGACTCTCTGATGTTGGGTTTTGTCCCTCCTGTAAGGAAAGGATGAGATGGGAACATCAGACGTGTGCAGACCTGGCACCTCAACAACCCTGCAAACAACTAGAATCACAAGGGTGAAAAAAACTACAGAGAGGGCTCCAGACAGAACTGAGGCACAACCACCTCAGAAAAGACATAACAGCGAGCAAAGAACCTACAAAGGATGAAACCCAGTGGTACAGAAAAGCTTGAAACTGCTATATTTTACARATCAGTCATGGAGTCGGAAGGTGAGAACCAGACATCAGCTGATGGAGCATGCAACTCCACAACACCTTCAGCAAGTCCCAAGGGAATTGCAGTGAGGTCCTCTCCACCCAGCAGCAGCCGTGTCRTCCAGTCCCCTCCCTTGCACTGGCACACACGGTGAGGAGTGGACTGGTTAAGGGGACTGAGCTGGCTGAGAACCAGCCTAGGCAAAAAATAAGCAATGTTTTTTCTTGCCTGGCCACTGTCTCACCACTCCATACAGTGCTATTAGCAGGCAGGACACAGGAAGATTTAAGCTATTGCGGAACAGCACTCCTTGACCTTGCAAGTGAGGTTAGATCAAACAGAAGGGTCTTAACTCACACGAATAAAAAGAGAAAAGGAAAGACACAATGAAAGCGCTTTATAATGAGCAAAGGTGGGGTCAGATGCTACCTAGCAGTAGGCACTAAACTGAGTGAATCCTTTGCCTGAGATGTCAGTGGGAATAGAGACATTGTGCACTGACAAAYGGTTAACAGAAACGAGAGTATGGAAATGGAAATGAGCACATCCAGGGCAGAAGCAAACATTAAAGAGCTCAGTTAACTTAAAATGTAGGACTAAAAATATTCTTTGCATCAGAAAGACCAGAACTCCCAAAGTTGAAGGTAAAACAGCAAGTTTCTCTTTTAAATAAATAACTACAAAACAGCAAACATAATACCTGTATACATAAGATGACAAGTGATTTGGACAATTACAGGGCTCTAAGACTGATCTCAGCAACATACAAAAGTGGACACCGGATAAAAACAAGCACGAGTTACTACATATAAATTGTATCTGACTGCCTTGATATAGCTCACCTAATAACTAATTAATACATCACAGTAATGTCTTCTTGGGTCTCCCAGTCCATTTGAATCAGAGGCACTTTCTCTAATATCCCTGCTGAAGGGGAAGGTGAAGCAATGAAGAAATAAAAAACAGCTTGAGACTTGATGGAAAAAAGACCACAAAAATGTGCTGAATAAAAAAAAAAAGAAGTATCATCACATTTTTTTCTTATGGGCTGTAATCAGGGAGGAGGAGAAGGCATAGCGATGCAGAGAGAGTTTCTGCCAAGTCAATGCAGTACCCTTGGTGCCATGTACAATACTGTGGTCTTTGAAAGGTTCAGACAAGATACCCTTTCTAAAAAAGAAACACTTATTGGTTATTTGGAGATAGTGGAACAGATGAGTAAGCAGATACATACGTACAAGGAGGTTAGTCAGAATGGGGCATTGGCCAAGAACATGAACAAAATCTACATTCACTGGCAAAAAGCCTCCATGAAGAAGCATAGAGTTAAGGGTTTAGCAGATAATATGAGACAAGAGACAAGTTATGAAGACAAACAATGCCAGCATCAGCTTCTAACCATTCCAAAATGAAGCATCGCTTCCAAACAGATCTTGGCTYCTATCATCCGTTTGTGCACAGAAGAGATGAGGATTTTCAGGCTGCGTAGATGGCCTCTGTGCAGCTGTGTTACATTTCATCCCCCCTTTTGTTGCAGAGACAGTTCAGTGGGACACAGTCCCATATCCCATTCCCTTTCCTTCATTATTCACAGCAGAACCTTTCACTTAGCATTTCTAATAGTGCCATGTAGTGCTGTTGTTTCAGGAAACGCCTGGCTGTATTCACTGCTGAATCAAGCAGTCGGCGTGCTGGCAATTCAAGGAACACCTCATCAGAGGGAAAAAAAGGCAATTGCTGCTGAGCTATTGTTTTCCATTTCATTTCACACACTCAAAAGAGCTCTGGTGACCACCCAGTGGGTGCCCTGAAACACAGATTCCAAGACACCTTCCTGAGCTAGAAAGGCAAACCGGATTTACTGCTCACCCTCTATTGTTACTCAGTCTCTCTTTTCCTGTTAATTCTTTATTTTCTATTTTTGTCCTTCACCCTGTCATTTTCAGTCCTTTTCAGGTTCCCTTCTCAGCTTTGCATGCAACAGTTGGAAAGCTTCCCTCAACAGAGCGGGCTATGCTCAGGGAGTTTGCTGAAGGGATATTCTACAATAGGAGCCAGCAGGACTGAGTCAGAATTCAGTAGCTTTAGCAAGGAAAAAGTCTCTTACAGAGAATATGTTCATTAAGTTATTGTTCTCTCTACTCTCTCCTTAACACTGATATCAGTTAATCCACTTACATGGCTGCACTGCAAGCAGAACCAGCTGAAACAACAATACTCTTCCCCTTCTTCATGTTCATGAAACAGCACACACTGGATTTGCAAAGCAGGTAACCATATATCTAGCCCATGCATGAGCTGATGCTGGTTTTGTGGGTGTGGACAAACTACAGACAAATAACAGGATAAAAAAAAACAAACACTTATCCTGAAGGAGAATCAGACTCTAATTGGAAGAATATGAGGCAGTTTAGCTTAGTATTAGAGACAGATAATGTGTAGGTAGCCAAACCTCACAAGAAGACAGACCAGGCAGGAAGAGAGCAAAACTACATGATGGTTTCAGGTTTTTTCTTCCTTAGACTGTTATAGGGAGACTATTTCCTCTATCACAGGAAAAATGGAAGCCCTCGGAACAGACATGTCTGGGAGATTTCAGAAGTGCTTTATGATATATGCATACAAGCCTTTAAATATCCGTGCTTGATTTTTCAAAACATAAATAAGTTTTACACAATCCAGAAATGGTGCTGTTTTGAAAGCATAAGCTTGCAGAGTGCCATTAGCCCTCAAGGGTAAAGGATTTCACTGACAATAAGTATAAATAAAGAACCACCCACTGGCTTGTATTTTATAAAGTAGAAAATGTTTTCTGCCCAGAAGACTTTGGTGAGTGAGAAAGTGAAGCTAGAAAACGATGGATGCTGCCTTTAAAGTCTTAAACTTCCTAAGTGGGATATTGATAACAGTATTAAGTGCTGGACTGATCGAGTACTAGATAGTTATCTGAATCCTCACTTCTAGATAAGATTAAACCTGGATATTGATTTAACCTAGTGAGCAATAAACGTTTAATTGAGGTAGTCAAACACGGGACAGTATAAATGCACCAAATAACAGTCAGATCAGTTTAGGAGGAATCATGTTGTAAGACGGTGGAATATGTCACATACGAAATTGCACACCATGAAACACCAGAGTTCTCACCTGAAGTATCAAGTTGCAGAATTATATTACAGCACAAGTTCTGCAACTGTTAAGGTTGAGATCCTGTTTCCTTTAAATGATCGACTTTTCAAAATGCTCTAAGATTTACATGATGCCCTGAATAGCCTGGAGAGCAAGTTTGCATCATAAAACTGCAGGACAATAGTTTTCCAAATTTGAGATCATGTAAACAAAAGCTCTCAAGATGTGCTCTACCCCCACAAGTGATGATTAGCTAGGGAAGTAGGAAACAGCTCTTTTGAGTTTCTTTGAACTGGACCACTGGAAAACCAATGGAGAAAACTGCGGAGGTAACCTCCTATTTATAAGGCAGGTCAGCTAGTCTTTGGGGTGGAGCTGGAAAAGATGAAGCCACAGCACATGCAGGCTGCTCGATGCGTGCAGTAGGATGCGTGTCAGGGCTGAGCTGGAAGCTGTAGAAGAAAACATTGCTGCACTGAGGGATGGGGGTGGGGCTATTCAGACATCCTGACAGCAATGACCACTCATTGGACCAGGGAACACTAATCTGTATATTTAGCTGATGAGAAGAGGAAATATTGCAATGAATATGCACAAGTAACTTTCCTGAAGAGTCTTCCTGAGGYATTTTGATACAGGTTGAACGCCTGCCATACTTAAATAAAAGCACTGCTGTGTTGTCGAGTGCATTGTCCATTGCTGGGATCRCTGGCTACCTCTCCAAGAGGGTGAATGTCCATATGGGACATGAGGGCTGTAACAGATAACTGAAACTTAAAAATCATGTTTCAAAAATCAAAAAAGACTTCTCTTTTTTTTACAACTTCCACATAAATAACAAGGCCACTTCCAGTTTGTGACAGACTTTTCCGAGGCAAATGCGACAGCCTCTGGTAAAAACATAATGCTTTTTTTTTTTTTTTTGGAGATGACTGCCACCCTGTACTGACATTTCGAGAGGTGCTCTTGTGTGGGGAGAGGGATGGAGCAGGGGCCCAAGAAGCTCATCTATTTACTGCACATTTTTGTTAGGAATTCACTACCTGCAAAAACCAAAATCTAAATCTAAAAAAATGGAATTGAGAATTGTTCACCAAAAGGGACTGAAAGGTCTGTCTTAAACTCTCTAAGAAGATAATGACCAGGCTACTCATAACCATGGAAGGTGAAAAGGAACTGAGAGGGGGTTGTAACTGCTCTCTGCTGCAGACCAAGCTTGAGGCAGAGAGACCTCAGAGCATACTCAGCCCCAGCGCATGCTGCTATTCACAAAGTCTGTCTTGCAGGCATAACCCATACAYGTCCCTGAAGAGTGATCGACAATAACATACTTATTAAAGGAAGAATATTTACCATCAGAGCTGTTCTGCAAGCTATCCTAGCTATTTCTGATAACAAATGTAAAGGCARGTAGAGAACAACAGTATCTTAAAAACATCAGTGACTTTTGAATATCATCCTTTGAAGCAGAAGAATAAAAAATGTCTGCAGAGCAGGAAAACATCATAAGTCACTAGCTCCTAATAATAAAAAATTCTCAGTGTTGATAAACTTATTTAGGCACCAATTCAAAAATACAAACGAGGTCTCTTAAAGATATGACTAGAGAAAGGTCTTTGTTTGCTTCTTTAAAAGCAAAGAAAGTCCTGTTTATTCCTCAATTTCCTGAAATGCTTTATTGTAACAGCCTCACCCCACCTAAAGGGAGATTTTCCCAAGGCACAAAAGGGAGCTGTGCCCCCCTCTCCACCTCTGTTTATTCTACCCGTATCAATTTGAAAATGGACTTATTTGGAGCCAAAATTCATTGTTCACTCCAGTTCTGCAGCGCCATGTGTACTATGCAAATATTTAGGAAAGCAACAATCACTTAAAAAGAGCTACAGCTTCAAATCTTCAGGCAAATTGCTAACAGCAAATGGTTGCTGTAAAATAGCACAAGAACCCAAACAAGTGTATTCTACAGTCCTGTTATCTGAGTCCTGAATTACTGAGGTGATCACAACAGTATTTAAAGAAAATAYCATTTCACATGCCCATTCCTTATAGGCTAGTGAACCAGCTAGACTTTCAGCTCAGACAGGAGATAATTATTAGTGGCATACTTATTTCAGAAGCCCCTCCGTGACTTCTTTCAGCAAATGGAAAGATACCAAGAGCTGAATGTTCCTGTGAATTCTTTCCAATTCAATGGCAGGTGCCTCCAATTTTCCACTAGCATGCTGCAAATGAATGATTAAATGAAAGTAAATTCCACCGAGCTAAACAGTGGAAAGAGACACCAGCACCACGGGGACTGAAAAAACAGACAAGCTGTATCAACGAGAAGAGGTGACTCAAGTGATTGCTTTAYTCAATTAAAAAGACAGCACCTCTTTTTGTAAGGGAACCTCACCTTTGTGCAAGAGCCAGAAAGGCATCACYTCAATTAAAACTTGTTATAAAAAGAAAACAAAAGGCTCAGAATATCTTAGCACTTATCTAAAACAGGTAATTTAGTTAACATCAAGGAATACTCAGAGAAATTGTCTACAGTTCTTAAAAAAGTTGCAAAGTTGTTTGACTTCAGAGAGGAATGTTGTTAAACTAAGGAGCACAAAAAAAACCCAGACCTCTTAATAAAGATAAAACAGAGACATATCCAGCAATGGAARGAGTTATGTTGTGACTTGGCTCATGTATACTTGCATACACTTAATCTTACTCAGTTCAGGAGGCAATGATTAGACTTGCCAGTGAATTCCTGCATGGAAGTTCTCTGCAGAGAGCTTGAATTTAATTGCGATTTAAGGATGTCTGCTGAGCCTTCAGTTTATTGAGAATAGCATGCAGCAGAGATTCAGCTAAACGCTTGTTTGCAATACCAAATTCCTAGACAACTTCTTCCTCTTCATCTCTTTTTATTGGACTCTTGATATACTGCCCACATACACGTGACAYGGAGTAACAGGTTAAAGTATTAAATGCCGGAGCAGCTATCCAGCAGACACTACTGCCTTTGAGGAGTGGTAGCACCTCCTTGAGGGGACAGGGGACATATAAATTACTTTCTCACACAACAGCAGTGACTGAGGAAAACTATCATTTGCTGTCAGACCAAGGATCTTCATGAAGTTGTGTACTGTTGAGCAAAACCCATCTTTGCCTAGACTGAATGTGTTTGATTTTTGTCTTGCTTCTCCGATTCTGTCAACTTCTGACTGACAAAAAACAAAACACAAATAATTGAAGAGAATGGGAGTCTAGTCTGAAATAAACGCTCACAACATTTTCTTTCCCTAGTGAACGTTTTGTAACATTTCCTGCTAATAAATTGTTTATAACCCAAATGCTCATGCATAGAGGTGGCACTGCACTTTAGAGCTCCACCCTGGGCAGCACTTTTCCTTAGTCCTTGAATCTGATCCAAGGGGAACTTTCAGTACCACCTTGAAACCAACAATGGCACACAAGAGCCAAGAGGGACTTCAGTTTTTCCATTTAATAAAACAAACATTTCACTGTTTTCTTTCCCTTAGACAAGCCAGACTTACCCACAAAGTAACTTTCAGAGGAATTTTCTCAAGAATAGCTGATGAAGTATCTTGCACAAATCAGCATATAGAAAAAAAAGTTTCTCCAAGATCTCTTTCCAAAGATTTGTGGGACAACTTTGCATTAGAGAYGATTACAGTTCCATTTTGAAATCACTGCCTCATTTTCCAAAATTTAACAGGGATTCCTTCCTACAGGAGAGTCAAAACCATTATGACTGATGGGTGTAGGCACAAAACCAATGACCACATGATAACAGCATTCACTCTCCTGAGAGCAGTCCTAGGTGTTTTATGCTTTGTTTCTTGCACAGTTGTGATTCTCTATAGATTACTCCACTTTCCTTTCTTTTCTGTCCTACTCCCATCTTTGCAAGTTGGCACACTGCATGGCCCATTTGACTCGAGACAAAGTCATCCTTGAAGAACCCTTGCATCCAAGAGACTGATTTTAAAACTTCCCTTTTTCATACCTTAAAATCAGAGCATTTCAGACTAGTGATTACAGATACAAATTTCATCTTTTCTAGAAAGAAGGAATATTTTATTTCTCTTGCATTTATGGACAGCTGAGGACTGGAAAAGCTGTCCAGAAAAAGGAAGTGGAAAGTGAAATCAAAGGATGAAAGACGTCCTGAAATATTCTGTAGCAGATACYCCTTTGCAGTCCAAGACGTTTACATCACACATTCTAAATACGACAATTTAAAGGTACATTTTTTTCCTAAATTTAAATTACCTCTTTTCTTAGGAAACCTCATTACTGTAGAAGAGAGAAAAAGATATTTTGAATTAACATTTTAGATTGGCAAATTTCAGAAAACAAGGAAGATTAAACCCTGCTGCTTATAACTATCTCTGCCTTCCAAAATAAATGCTAGAATGCAATGTACAAACTCAAGCTCTCCAGAACTTATGTTAGGCTTCCTGGGACTTCTACACCTACAGTTCTGCTCCCTTGAATTCCACTTGGCACACAGGCAGGTACCTACACTCTCTAGAGCACACCGGATTTTGCTGAACGACTGACAACTCCCCTGCAAGCCATTCAGAGTTTTAAGACAGGCCCTGTCAGATTTAGACATGACGATTGTTATATACTAACATAAACTGAAGTCGATGGAAGACCAGACTAAAATGTCCATCTGAAATGTCTCTGATTTACTGTTTCTACCATAGAAGSGGTAGTTTCTGAGAGAGAGACCAGAGTGAGCAGTGGGAAGAAATAGCAGATACTGTGGCTAGAATAAGGATAGACAGACATCCTCTAGATCAAGGCAAAATTGTTTAAAAGCTACTATTTCCAGATGTTCAACTCAAGCACACTTTCTGTTCTTTATGTGCAGTAAAGTTTTACAGTAGCAAATAAAACGAGTGAATATTTGCAAAAGAATTTGCTCAGAAACTTTAAATACTCTAGAGGCTTTTRCTTTCATTCACAGAAATGGAATAAATATAAACAATAATCTCCAAAAAATATTTCAATCCTAAACTTTCTAATCCAGTTTATTTAATTTTATTTTACCATTAAGCTTTGCCATATTATATCAGCTAATGACCAAAATTTACTGTTTCCATCCACATATGCATAATTCAGGGATGTAGAGGCTGGAATTATTTTTCCTTATTATCAGTTTTTCAGTACAGCAGACTAACTACATTCTTGCTTTGACTTGCAAAAATAACCATCAACAAGTAGATGACAGTCTGCATGGATGAGTGTAAAGTGGTGCACATGGCAAAAAAACAGTCCTAATTTGAATCGTTACCTGTCAGGAGCGAGATATTGGTGTTACGGCAGCTAGGTCTGTTAAATCATCAGATCAGGGCATAGTAACAATCAAAAGGGCGAAGTGAATGTTAGGAATTATTGAACAGAGAAAAACCAACACTATTAAACTGTTGCAGAAACCTGTAAATGCACCTGCATCTTGAATGCTGTGTGCAGTTTTGACTCTGCTCTATCTGAAAAGGTTCAAAGAAGAGCAACAGCAGTAATCAAGGTATGGAACAGCTTCTCTAAGACAAAATTTAGGTTGGGATTCTTCAGACTGGAAAGAGATGACTGTGGGGAATACGAAAAGGTTTACAAAAAAATGAGTGCATAGAGGCCGTGGGTGTGGACTACAGCACATCAAATAAGCTAACAATTGGCAAGTTGAAAAAATTACTAAAAAACCCCGTAGTTTTTCATATAGCATATAGCTAGGATACAGATCTGTTCACTACAGGATATTGCACAGGCTGGAATTTTACAAGGATTCAAGGGGAAGTTATCCAGATTCAGAAACATCTATTGATGGTTGCTAAACACCCAGAAACCATGTGCGGTTCAGGATGTCCTTGAGTACAAGGGCTGGGAGAGTACTTGTGCTTGTACGTGGAAGGAAGCATCATATGTAATTGTTTTGTTTCTATACTCTTCCCTGGCACCTGCTTTTGACATTATAGAGGACAAGATATTCAGCATGTGAGCTGTTGGTCTGCCCCACTATGGCTGTTTTTAGACTTTAAGTAGTACAGACCAAGTATTTCATTGATACAGAAAAGTTGCAACACTTTTTCATTTGGGTCTTAAGAGAAGCCATAAAGGAAGTAAGAATTAATTCTTACCGCTATGTAATCTTTATGTTCATAAGTATGAGTCTATTAATTCACTGTGATTCTTTTGGGGAAAGGGAGTTACTTTCATTCCAATCGAAAGAGGTTCTCAYTGCGCAATTTCAATTATGTCTAAATGTATCATCCCAGAAAGAAAATGGCCATGAGTCACCATGCAGGAACGGTATAATTTAGTCAGCTTGCTCAGCCATTTCAGTATTTAAGGATTTTCATTATTTTATTGTCTTAAAAATAACAATAATAATAATAATAATAATGAATTTTTTTTGTTTCCTATTTTTATTATTCTCTAAAACAAATTAGCAGCAGAAATAATTTAAAGAGTTGATTTATGAGGGTACTATTACAGCAAACACACACACTGGAGGAAGAAGAGTTACTGCAGCTCAAATATAATCCTTAGGGAATATTTCTATTTGCATTC
Organism: Apteryx rowi; assembly: GCF_003343035.1. Taxonomy (NCBI): domain Eukaryota; kingdom Metazoa; phylum Chordata; class Aves; order Apterygiformes; family Apterygidae; genus Apteryx; species Apteryx rowi. The sequence goes on along the minus strand of NW_020451238.1, from coordinate 999,561 downwards.
AGACATGGCTAGATGGAATGTTACCATACATCTAAGAGGGTAAGCTGATTTCTTAGTGCTCTAACTATTTATTTTACAATGACTTTTTAGGACCACATTTCTGTTTGGACAAATAACTTCTCTTCACGGAGAGATTATTATGCTTCTGATTTAAGAGTTCTTGGCATGGATTCTCTGTCCAACACTTAACTGTAGTAAGTTAAGTGAAAAATTAACATGAGCCTTAGTATTTTGAACTGGCCTATACAACAGGCAGTTTCAATCAGCTATTTTAGACACCAATTTACTGCCACTGAGCAGAGCTAGTTTTTATATATGCACCCTGGGGACACCACAAATTTGGATCTTCCTGTACAGTGATTCTCAAGTAAATAATATTAAAGCATTCATCTACAAAATCAACAGCACAGAATGAATGAAATAAGAGTGTTGGATACTATTTTACGTATTCTAAAATGTTGATGTGCAGAAGTTGTAGCTACTGGCAGAGACATATTTAGGCTTCTACACAGATTTAGGAAATCTTTTTACATAGTATTTGGCATTCCTAACTGTCCTTTCCGGCCACATTTGAATGGTCTTGCACATCGTGGGTCTTTCCAGTTCAACAGCTGATCAATTCTAAAATTTGCAAAAACATTCTTGGCACATCATCTTGGGAAAACTGAAACCTTAAAAAAAAAAAGCAGCAATAAAGGAGGGACAAGGGAAACTTATTCTCTATGCAATATACCCACAGCTTCAAGTACTTACACTTTTGTGTGGAGATCAAAGAACCTGCCAGTAATGCAATTACCCACACACCCCAGCACAAAACCCAACTCTCAGTTCTCGTCCCTCCAGCACAATGCAACGTGTTGAYACTAAAGGGCCTGCATGTCTGTTTGTCATTTTTCAAAACATGGCAGTCACCTACTAAAAAACAAACACACACACACCAAACTTCCCTCTTCATTGCAGGGCAAGATCTATACTTATCACAATAGCAGGAAAAAATGGCAGGAGTAGAAACAGAACACACCCTGATACGGGAAGGAATCAAAATACATAAAGCTCCAGGAGAGGGATGGGGGATACAGCAGCAAACAAGAGACATGGTGAGGYGAGAGGAAGGGGTTCACACAGTGGTTCTAATGAGGGAGTGAAGAAAAAACAGGAAAAACAACATCCCTAACATGAAGATAATGGTAAAACTTTTCCAAGATACCCAACTGTTGCAAAGCTGTGTCATGTTTTGAACACACAGCATTAAATTTAACAAAAGACAGAGATAGCAATTAAATAGTTAGAGCTGCTATATGTCTATTCTTTTTGATGTCTCTGCCCCAGCAGAAAATAAGSAATTTTGTTGTTTGCTTAGGATTTCCTGATACATGGCCACCGAACTAGTCAGAGATCCAGGATGTGCAAGATCTTCTATGCATTTACTGAGCAAGCAGCCTGTGCAAGTAAAAATGCAGTAGTATCCAGCACACATTATTCATTCTGCACGTATGCAGAAGGTCTCACACATTGACACATACTGCATTTACTACATACTTGCCCATGCTTTTCTCTGATATCTACATCTAGAAGTGCAAAGCCTTAAATATACTACAGGGCTGAACCGAAGTTACAGTCATTTAGTGCTATGGAAACTGCACCGATAGTTTTGTCATAGGTAAGTTTACAATAAATTTGGGAAATTCACTTMGAAAACTCAGCAGTTTGCATCTGAAAGATAAAGTCAAAATATTTAGAAATGCATTTAAGTGGCATATAGACCCCTAGCTTTCACACTGCAATCGTGGCTCAACACCGATACCTGCAGTCAAAAGCAAGTCAAACTGTGTGTTTCCGTTTCCAGAAGTTTAATGTAAGGATATCTACCTCAAAAATGCAATAAAATTACTGTATGCTGCATACAGGCAAAACCCAAATTACTCCAGTAAAGGGGGATATTATTTATTGCCAATGTTACCTAGTAAACATGCAAAACAAATAGATGGCATTTTATGTTATTCTAGGAAGCACAATAATTTTGGCTATTACAGTTTGGCACCACGATTATATTTCTCAGAGGAGATGACAGCATTAAAAAAAAAACAATTTTGTTTGAATAAAAATATATAGTTTAATTCATTTTGTTGGCTACATCTAAATCACAATCGATATTAAATTAATCTGTATTAAAAATCTGTACAGAGTCTGATGTAACGACGGCACAAAATCTTTACATATTCATTACGATACATGAAAATATTAAAGTCATACAGAATTCAAGCAAACACCACAAGAAGAATTCCAGATATACACATATACATACCCACCCAATGCACAACAGGATAAGTCTAACAAGCAATACCATTTCATACGACCAAAATAAAATGAATCTGTGTTAGGGAACAGATCTAGCTTGTCAATATTTATAATACTACAGTCCACATGCAATTATCATAGCATTTTAGATTGTTTCTAGGAAAACTATTCCCAAAGTGAAGCTACAAGTGACAATACAGTACGACAATGCATGACTAAGGATGCTTTGTTGACACTGAAATTCTCTCTTCTGGAAGATATTATTAAGATGGCATCATTATTTCATAGTATTCGTAGGATTTTTTCACTCTATATTTGGCAGCTACTCAGTACTCACATTTTAAAAGCCCTAAAATCTTAAAACTTGCCTCATAAAACAGTTATTTCAATTGAACTATACGACCTCAACCTAGTAATACTTAAAGAATTTCAACACTCCAGAAATTCACAGGGAGTTTTCTAAAAGTGTCTTAAAAAATAATAAAAAAAGCATTCAACAAAGTTTTAAAACAACATTTGAATGATAATACTACTAAATGAGACTTCTACAAAACCTAATTTTTGTTATTAGCCAATATCTAGACATTACAGGAGCATGTCTACTAAAAAAGCAGATCTGACAAACAGAAATCTGATTTGCAAATAATCCTAGTTGACACCTTTTGCTATTATGAGGATGGGGTTTTTACAAAGTAGCAGTGTTCAATATGTGTGTGCTGAAGTTAAAATCCTTTTGCYTTCTCAAGAGACAAAGACAACAGCCCAAGCCGGCAGTGGTAATCTAGGATAAAGCAAGACGTTCCATCACAATTGCAGCACCAAGAACCTYGGAACATTCGGGACACTTTCAGTGTATCCTCAGCTTCCAGCTTCCAGCACAAGGCACCAAAAAGCATCACTGTGTAACAAGGGCAAAGGACAAACTGAAACAATCAGTAGCCAAGAGTGTAAAGAATGAAAGAAACTGATGTAGCCATCTCGGAAACCACACAGGATCTAGCAAACAACAACTGCAGCTATTGACCCACTGCCCCAAGCTTTTGAGCCAAAGGAGAAGAAAGAAATTGTTGCTTTGATACTCATTGAAAGAAGGTAAGTCATTTCTGTCAGTTGGCTAGGACTCCATCTACATTCACAGACTCTGTTAAAGCTTTCACCTTACTCCTTTGCTTTCCTATCTATGCTATTTCATATCTATATGCTATAATATCACGAGATTACTTCACAGGTGAATACAAAAAATCAAATCTTTGTCTAAGTACAAAGGAATCGTGAGCTACTTTGTATACTTTCAGAAAAACAGTCTTACAGGTTGTCTGGACAGACACTACAAAACAATTTAGTGTTTAGCTTGAGCGGCTTCTCCTCCGGGAGAAATCAAGCCATCTCCCCCCTCATCACTGCAGAAACACACGTGCACACAAAGTCACTCAATTAAAATAGTTCACCATTGAGAAGCAGCGAATATCTGAAGCCAGATGAAACAATTTACAGCCTCACCAGTTGTACAGTATACATATTCTTATAGAACAGCTTTATACAACTACAGATCAAGTCTTACAGCCCCATCTTTATTCCAGATAAAAACTACACATTTAACACAGACTATATAGCATTAACACTGTGAAATAAAAATGCAAATTCTACATTAACTTCAAAGCCAAGAAAGGCATTGTTACAGCCAAGATTTCATCCTGAGTTCTAACAAACCATCATAATCTCATTGATCTGTTCTTTTAATTATCAGCTACAATTAGCTGATGTCTCCATTTCTGTCACAAGACAAACAGCTGCTCCTTTTCTAGTTGAAATTAAAAATCCACAAAAAATTATGAAAAAAAAATCAAAGAGAAACTAATAAATGAATAAATCTTTTAAGGGGAAAAAAAAGATGCTATTCATACATGCTCCGTCCCTTTCTTTGTAAGAAACTTCCACTGGACTTCCCTGTATTTTCTTAGCATGTTCTACAAATAATATAWGAATTTCGTTTAGTTACTAATTTGATTTGTATTAAATTATGAGTTAATCTTCCCTACATTGTCTTACCATTAGGACAGGAGAGAAATGAGTGCATCCAGAAATTTGCTCCGGTCTTCTGTTTTCAACTCAATTACTAAAACATGAAATATTTTATTACAAAATGCAAATAACTGAAAGATACATCAGATCCCACACTTCAAGAATATTAATTCCAGGCATACTCATTCACATTCCTAATCAACTTTAGGAAAGAATTAGAGAAACTATTTATTTGAACTAAAGTGCATTGTTTATTTCACTCCTAGATTTCAGCAAACTCTGAGTTCTAGGTGCTCACTAGATATAGCCACTACTTTTTAATCTAGGAACCTTTTTTTTTTTTTATGCTCAACATGCACACATAATAGAAGTATCTAGAGTCAAAAACTGCCTCTTTTGTGAGCACATATGAAAACAGGCAAATCTTCCTGTGTAAGTACCTCGTTTTTCAAATAGACAATAAAGAATGCATCTCATATCCAAACCAAGTACATTTCAAATATGGCATTGATGCTGCTAAACATAAAAACTGTCATAGATAACAGATCTTAACTGAAGTGCACTGGTCAAAAATCATTACTCCATGACAAACTGAGATTGTCTCAAAGAGAGATATGCAAGCCTCTGGTTAGTATTTATATTTTCTGCACAGCAAGACACTACTTAAAAAAAAAAGACTGGCACAGTAACACATAGTTTGCATGTTATACTAGAGCGTATAGTGTATCCCGTATATACACCTGATGTTCACATCTAATATATACACAAATCAGTACACCATCCACAGTCATTATGCTTTATGGAGGCTGTGTAAACACTGACCCCTAAAGGACTATTCGGTGAATGAAATAAGTGATGTAAAAGAGCATTACTCACTTGACATGTCAAAATGGTTGTGTAACGTCCTAGAATTGGTACTCTCTGCAGCTTTCTCAAATGCTCTTCCAAAAAAGCTACAAGGTGAACAGAAATACAAGTTAATCACATATTAGAAGGTACAGTTCATTAAATTAGAGATTAGCTATTTTTCAAATATTTCATCTGAGAAAAGATCTTTTCCTTCCCAACATACATCATCTGAACTACATATGGTCTCCTACAAACACATAGCATCTGCCCAGAGTGCATAAAAGCCACTTGTCTAAAGCACTTCATGTAAGAATAAATAAGATTATCCTTCCTAATTTAACTTTAATTGAATATTCAATACTACAATGCTTTGCATATAACTACCTACAAGTTTTTCTGTAAAATGTGACCAAACACAATGCAGACTGAGAAAAGTAGGGATTTCAGTTATAAAAAGGTCACTAACTTTATTTTTGTAAAAGGATAAATATTACAATGAGTATTACAGAAAAAGATATATTGTATTAAGGCAGAAGTACAAAACTTTATCCTTGCTGAGAAATGAAAATATCTTTCAGATGTTTTTCATGTGCCATATATTCAACATACACCTCACTTTATTCAAATGCAAAAATCTTAAAGTTGCAGGCTTTAAGAAAGTTATGGGCCACATATTGAGCTATATCCCTCTTTTAGGAAAGAAATAGTTGAGAGGGGAAAATAAGTAAGAGGAAGCCAAGGAACATCATCTCGCGAAGTATCTCATGCAGACCATATGCAAAACACAAGTTTTTAATGATAAATTCAAGTCGACATATTCAGCAGTAAGGAGGTGCAGGTAAGATATATTTCTTCTGGAGACAGGAAAAACCTAMAGACAACCTTTAGGAAGAACATTTAAACAACATCCTTACTTCTTTTTGTCAGAGCTTTCTGTCTCTGGAGGAATCCCCATCATGATCACAGTTCCCTGTTCAACATCCATTGGTGCAGCCATTACCAGTGGCAGCAATTTACAGCGCTTGTTTTTTGTCTAGAAGTCAGAAAGTCTTTGTTAGACAGAACTTAAGAAACAATTTAGTTTCAGGTCCATACGTGACCTAGTATCACAAATATTCACTTAAGAAAACAACTATAATTGAGACCAACAGAAAGTGGTTTCTTTACATAATCTCTTAATCCYCTTCTTCTTTGAACTAAGTCACTTTGAGGACCAATATAAATTTTAATTCTTCATCAATTTGCATTCCATTTTAACATGGAAGTGATGCAGAGATTTACAGTAAAGAAAAAAATCATTTAAAAGAGCTGTATGTATGGGTAACTAAAAACATGGACTCAGCGCAAGGTTTGCAATAATCATTTTACAATGAAATACAACAGATAAAACTGACAAATACAACAGTCTTTACTACACATCATTTTCCCCTGCCATATTGTTTTACAGCAGTAAGCTATAACTTTAAACATACTTCTGTTTCATTTACTAAAACTTTTTAAAAAAAATTTGTGGTTTAATTAAATCCAAGAATAATTATGAAGATATTTTAGTGTTCTGTTCTTCAGGTAGGTATCTTGTGGCCAGTTTTAAAATACTGTTCTGCTCCTAAGGCCAGGCTGGTTATTCAAAATGAGGAGTGACATATGCATCTAACAAGGATGGACTACAAAAATTTCTTTTATAAATTGGAAGTGCTCACTGTGAAAAGAGATCTTAATTTCAAAACCTCATTTTCTATCCGAATTGTGTTATTAATTTATACAGTTCAAACAATAACTAATGTAACYGAAATTAAATTGCATTTGTCAAAATTAGAGTTTTTGTTATTTAACTAAACAGAGAAGTCTTTAGATAACAATAATCAGTCCTGCAATGTTCCAATTTTCTGTGTCAGATTAACTTTTCTGAATACCTATTTTGTGATATGCTCCCTCAAATTTTACAAAATTACACAAAGATTCTAGATTGTTAGCACCTCGGTAATGAAAACTCTTTCTAGGGCTAGGGAGTTTCCCAGGCAGATACCTTTCCTAGACCCATATTCACAGAGGTGCTAAAATTATCCAACCAGTTAACTGTAAAACATTAAGATCTTCATATAATGTTTTTAATAATCCATCCCAAGTATCCATCAAAACAACAACTATTACACAGGTCAGAAGTTAGCTAGTTAGAAGTTTCTGATTTACTTACAGAACAAACAAAGGATTTGAGTAAGTATTTACTGAGCAGGCACAGAGACACTGGTTTGGAGAACAGTTTCACATCGGGCGTGCCCTGAGAAAAGAAGATTTATTTCAGCTATAACCAAATTCTTCCACTTATTCATTTAATCTTAAGATCAGCTGGTACATCTAAAAGTTTTGTGTCACTCAAAGAACACTAACAAGAACCATTACAATACAGGAATTTGATCTCACCAATTGGACTTGATATAAAGCCCTCCCTTTAACAGAACTGATTCTTCCTTTGGGAAGTTCAGAGTAGGTGTCAACATTGACCCATCAGAGAACATACAGTATAGAAAAATAAGTTCTTTCTGAACTCCTGATGGAGTCAAGCAGTTAGGAAAACAGTGTTATAGAACAGCAAGTCAAATATATGAAAGCCAAAAATTAGGACTCTGACCTCCATGAGAGAGCAATAGAGAAAAGGCCCCTGAGAAATTACAAGGTTGGTACAAATACAGCTGGCTACCGTTTGCTGAATGGCACGTAACTGCTTTTTGGCTAGGTCCAGTCCTTGGTGCAGTTTGTCCAGGTTACCCCTACCAAAGAAAAAGAAACAGTTTCACATAAAGCTTTTCACAAAAAAAAGTGAGACCCCTCTAAACACTATTCATTGGGGTATTTTTTTTGAGTRGCTTTCTTTAGCCGCTTATGAAGCATCAACTCATCTTTTATATATGCAACCCATGTTCKGAAAAGAAAATTGCAAAAGAATGAAGAGATATTTTCAGTACCTGGAGAGACTGTCCAAAGCTTTAATAAAGTTATCTGTTTCAGGCCCCTCCTTCTCTATATTCTCCATGAGAGAAGCTGTTGCATAAACTATATCACTAGCTAAGAACTTGTTCTTATAGCCAAAGTGAATGCTGAAGGTCTGAACTCTTAAATCCTTCATTCTGCAAAATGAGATAAAACCAGTGAAGATACATTATTATTTACACTGACTACCCATTTCCCTGGTATGTTAACGTTAATCAAGATGTGACTCTCTCTTCATACACAAAATTTTAACTTAATTGAAAAATAAGTTCAGAAAAACATTTGCTTCTAAAACAATTTACCCGAACTTGTTTGCAGATTCTTCAATCATTTCCCGAAGATTTTCTTTTAAAGAAATGTCCATGGAATTAAACTTCTGTTTCACCTGCTTCAAAGGCAAACTAAAAACAAAAGGAAAAAAGAAGTCACTGATAGGTATGCCAGAACAGACTTAAATATTTTGCCTTCCTCACATAGGGCATTCTTAATGTTAGATAATTTAAGTTAAGCCTGACTAAGCTTTTTTGGCGTTCTTCTTTAATCATTGAGGAGAGGATGTGAGAAAGCACAGGTTATTTTCTAATCTTCTATTCAAAGGCATACAGTTGAAGTATTCCTTCACACAGCAACCCAGAAGTTCTGCTACTCAACTGAGAGACTCCACAATCTACTCAAATCCCCATGATCATATTTAAAAACAGTGAGTTGAGTACTTGTTAGCTTAAAAGATCTTTGCTGTGTTCTGAATATTTTTCTACAATTCATTGACAAAATAATTCTTTAATTGAGAACAAGATTTTTATAACTCACCCCATGTCAGCCAAAAACTCCTGGAGCCTCTTCTGCCCTTGTACAGACCAAAGTTTGAGGCTAGCAGAGGTATAAGAAGTATTACAGAGACTTTCATACAGAGACCAGTGCTGGTAAAGTGCCAGGCGCAGACTGAACATTAATAGGAATTAGGGAAAATAATTATAAATATACATACTCTTTGAAGTTACCAATAGCAACAAAACTCAGTATCTAGTAGGTAAGTCTTAACTGCCCTGACACAGTCCATCTCTATACTCCAGGAAGATGCAGTTAGAAGCTGTAGGGGCACATAACACAATCAACACTGACTCATCTAATGCTGCAAGGTTGAGCTGAACTGCAGTTACATGTAAGGATACTCGTATTCAAATGCTATTCGCATGCAGTCAATTGATAGAGAATTTTCTTCATCTTCATTGCGGTGGTTATGGCGAGATACGTGACGCTGTAGTATTCCAATGTCAGTCACATACTTCATCCTTAAACAAAAGCAAGTTTGTCACTTCAATTTCTTTGCATGTATTTTTGTACTTAACTATGGGAATAMAAAAATGCTTCTTAAAGGCTATAAATTGGCCAGTCAGCAGCATAAAAACTGAAGATACATTTTAAAAAAACTTTTTTTAAATAATGTTCTTTCAATACTTAGCCATACGCCCAAACACTTAAAGATAAAATAACACTAATACAGAGAGACAGCCAAAAAACCCAGATGAAATTAGTTACTTATCACATTTATCTTCTTAAAGACATCAATGTACTAGTAGTAACAACACCATAATTAAGGTCTATATATGTGCTGCCAGAATTCTGATGACGTCTAGCAGGAGATAAGTACACATGGGGGAAAAAAAGGAGGGGGAGAGAAGAAAACTTGTAACTCGTAAAGTAAAATAAGAAGGGAAGCCTGAGTGTACAGAATGTACAGAATTTTTTCCTTTAATAAAACTATAACCAAGGTCATATTTAGGTAAACTACAATTAAACACCATTTCTTACAGGATCAGAAGCGATTGTTTTACAATTTTGTGGTAAATAGTCTAAAAATTCTAAATATTAAAAGAGGAAATACAGTGTTTCTGACAAATATTCCAAATATACCTTTTGTAAGGTATAAAATTACATTTATTTATTAAGATATTAAATGACATTGCTTATTAATTACCTTATATAGTATTAATTAGCCTGTTTCCTAATTTCTATTAGTTACTATTAGTTGCTCCTAAAAAAAAGAAAAGAAAAAAAATTCTTACTGAGTGATTTTATCCTGGATCCATTGATCTGTTAAGCCAACAATAGCCCACCTAACATTGGGGAGGGAAAAAAAGTTAAAGCAAAATATATTCCAGTACAGTATATTATATTTAACCCTGTAAAACATTATATTTAACCCTGTAAAATATGTAAAGGAACAAGTCAGAAACACAATTCACAATCTGCGTTACAGGAGAGCTTAATAACAAAATTATATATTATTATTGCCTCTCTCTAGCAGATATACACATATAGTACCCTTCTCCCTTTCTCCACCCAAAATCTACTGGTTCCTTGTAGTTAATTTCCGTAGATGTGAATGTATCTTACTCCAATATGGATGAAAACATACATCCATGCAGACAATAAACTAGAAGCTCAAACTGAAATCAAATAGTTGGGGGAAATTTTGCCACTTTTTACTATGGAATTAAGCTGCTCGCTTCTATGAATAATGATCATGGACACATACCACAACATGTCATTCAAGTCTTTAGACATTATCCATGCCAGATCAAACATCACCATTGCAGACTATACGAGGGAAAAGAAAAGACAGAGGATAAACGAACACGCTCACTTCATAAAACAAATAGAAAACATTTAAATTTGCCAAGTACTAGCATGCTATTAAAGCTTTAGAAATCACACTTCAGTCTGTTGACCTGCCGATGTCCTGTCTTCTAAGACACTACATAGAGAGAGAACAGTATTCTATACAGCTTCACAAACCTGTTTATATATAAAGCAGCACTCAAAGTAYAAAAATAATAAGATAAGAGGCCAAATGAAAGAAGGAGCAGTTTGGTGTCCTAAGTATTATGTTTGAAATATCTAGACAGCTTGAAAACAGAGAAAGGCAAATAAGTTTCCCATATCTTAAAGTCTTCTTGAGAAAGCATTTCATGCATAGACAGGTACTTCTATCAAGACCTAAAACAAATACACTATCACCATTTTTTCTATATCAACATTAAAGACTACCAAACAACAAAAATGTTAATAGTTCTGGTTTATCTGTTTTCCACTGATCACATTATTTTACCCACTGTCAGTCAGYTGGCTGTTGTCTCACAATCTACCAGTACTGGTTTTATAACATATGTAATTCCCTGGAGTTAAAAATCAGATGTACACAACCAGAACACATTAAATCAAAGTAGTTGGTATATTTTAAATATATCTTATCAGATAGGATAATAGTATTATAATACATAGTATTATTAGATAATTAGAACAGTGGATATTATCCAGTTACCTCTACCTTGGTATCTAGTGTTTTTATGGCAAACGAGTTCATACTTACTGAGGTCCCATGATATTCATATTGCTCATAATCAAAAAGAATTTCTTGTCTAAAAGAAAAAAAAACACATTTGACTAAAGTGGTGAGCTGATCATTGGTTCTGGTTCAAAATATAAACCTAGAAGTATGAAATAAAATTTTAATTTCAAATTAGCAATAAGAAAAAAGTAAACTTGAGCTAGAAAATGTTTATTTCTGCAAGGGAATTAGATTTTAGCAACAATGTGGAAGCCACACAAATGCAGACACAAAAGCATTAAATCCTCGATTCCATTTTCTCATCTGATTTGTTCCTGCTCATTCCCATTGACAATAATGGTATTGCAAAGGAAGAAAACAGAAGCAAGAACTTCACCCTAAGACAGACGAGACAATAACACTACAGCTGCTTAACAGTCAAGCACTGCACATACTGCTATGCAAATTTATAAATGATTATTTACAACTATGCTCCATTTAAAAGTTGTATTATTTGAATATAKATAGTAAATATCCCCCTCTACTTTCTGCATAAAGTTAGAACTAAAGCATATTGCAAATCAAACAGCATAATACCATGTTTTTGTATTCTCAGCAAGGTTTCCCTCGAAGAACAGAGGGATATATGCAACACACAAAAAAAAAAAACACGTAAACATACCTGCGTGCCTCCCATTCTCGCTTTTGTCGCCTTTTCATTGTTCTCTCTATTACATCCTGCAAGTTGATTTAGATGTTAAAAAAGTAGAAAAATTACTCTAGCAAGTTAGCACCAGTCTAGTTATTTGAATGCATAAGTCTTCATTGAAAAAATTTAAAAGAAAAATTAGATATTTTTAATAGGAATAATAGGAAAAGTATTATTATCGAATATTTTCTGAAGAACACATTTTAATATAGTCATGGCATCTTCCTATGCTAGGGTTTATTTTGCTCATCTTCACAAGTAAAAAGGCCTACTGTACAGTATTTTCAACCAAACAATGTGCATTCTACCACCTTACAGCATATAAATGAAGCTKATGAATAATTAGAATTAGATGATTAATCAAGATCAGGAAAAAGAAGGCACTCTTCACTGTTTATTCAATCTCCAAAAATAGCATCATCAGCTTGAAAACTCCAAGAAATCTGAAAGACTTCTGTAAAATATTTAATGAATTTAAAAATAGCTTTTGTATATACTATTTATGGATGTTCCTTTGAATTTCTGGAATTATTTTTTTCTGAGTAAATACTCTTCTTAAATTGGTAGRAAAAAACCTTATGAAGTTAATAGAAAAATAATATGAAATATGTATCACATTTGAGAATGTCCTTACATTTAACTGGCTCTTAATATTGCTAGACTCATGTTTTTGCTTCCTTGCATGMGATATAAACAGAAAATATGCTACAAATAATACATGCCAAAGAAATTTTTTTTGCATCTTTACCATAATAAATATACTTTTGTTAGCGCATTCCTAAAAGTACAGCCAAAAATGCACTGCTAAATTATTTGTGAGCTTCTATCTTCAAGCAATAACTTTAAAAAAAWTTTTTTCATGTAAATGAGGGTTTTTGCTAGATTGAAAAACCCAGAGCACATAATCAGAGATACAATATCTTCAGTTCATTGATTATAAAAAAAGACAGCGTTATGTACAATAAATTTTTAACACAAAACATGTTTTGATAAGGAGAAAATATTCATGAGCAGTGCAAAGAAACAAACATTTTCTGCATGTGAAACACTACTGGTCATAATTTTGTTAAATTATTATCTTACACTTGAATTTGTGATCTAACAGAACATCTTTTTTTTTAAATCCAAGTGTCATTATTTATCCTGATGCAAAGTACACGTATATATTGTTTTATTTTCCTTCTTTTCACAACAAAACTGCAGAAACAAGAAACACACCTCCTCAAATCGTCTACGCTTCTCTGAAGGTTCTGACCCATCGCTTTCATTCTCAGAGTCCTCTTCTTCATCCTCTTCATCTCTGAAGATATCATCATAAGCAGGAACATCAAGATCATCATCTTGTTTAACTAATAGCTTAATCTAACAAGAAAAAGCATATTTTAAATAAAGTACCTTGTTTAGTAATTAAAAAGAATTTCAAATGATAACTGTAGAGCACTTCAGACCCCTTTAGTTAAAGAAATTTAAAAAATTATTTTTGCTGTGACCCATTCTTAACATAAGACAAATATAGCTCCTTATTATAAGGACCATAATTATTTATGACAGAATAAGAGTAAAAGCTTATTCTTCTGTAGCAAGAAGATTCCAATTACAGCATTACTGAAAGAATTATCATTTTTTATGCTTGTTAAAGGCATGCTGTCAGATAATTTATATTGAATAGCTAAGTACTTAGATTCTAAATGTTGCTAGCGGCTGAGAGATATTAAATGTTTCATTTTGGAGGAAGTTATCTTCCATTTGACTTGTAGCACAGGATTAAGCTGTCACTATTGAAAACTATCGCACTTGCTAACAGTATATTTATTACAGAAAATAGGGTTTTTTTTCTCATTATGTGCATTACTACTGTAAGCATCATTAATACTGCTTCCTTACTCATTGCTGGCCTTTTAAGCAGTTTTGCAAGATGCAGAAAAACACTATGCCATCTACCACCACATTGGACATTCTAAAATTTTAATACACATGCTTTTAAAAAGCTTAGTTTACCTGTGTCTCATTGTAAACATTCACTACATTGATAGGTCTGTGGCTGTCACATACAAAAAAAAACGTGTCTTCTTCAGGCTGCAAGATCTCCAACAGGTCAACATTGGCACCACAATTAATAAGAACAAAATATTTGAACTGTAAAGAAAAGGGGGGAGGAAAAAAGCAAAATGACTTTTAACTCCAATTAGCAGGAAACATGGAAGACTGAAAACACCTTATGAAACCTACAAAGCACTTGTCACTGTCAAAATTCGTATTTACTTCCTGATATTATATGCTCCAAAGGAGAAAAAAAAATTGCAAGATTTCATGCAAATTAACCCAATTCCAGGATGCTGGACATCCAATATTGCCATGTTTCMCATCCCCAAACAGATGCAAAATTAATTTGAACCTATGAGAATTATTGCCCATTAGTTTGTATAAAAAATTTTACAAGTTTGTTATTGGTAAATTTAAACTTGTCCACTGTTTTGAGGTAACCAATACTAGTATTAGTTTAAGAGCTTAAATTTTAAGTTGAGAAAAGTGGGGAAGTGCATTTATACATTGCAGTGCATCTCATATAGTCAATTTTCAGTATGATTTTTACCTGATCTTTATGCTCAAGAAAGGCAGTTTCAAGTTCTTGCCACCCAGATACTGGGACTAGTGTATATTGTACATGATCACATTGAAACAAAGCCTGAAAAGAAACAAAGAGCTGTTAGCTAATGGGGGGCTGTGCTCTACTACAATGCTATACATCCTCTACTACAATACTATACTATCCTATAATTCTATTTAATAGAAAACTTTATCTGGAAGACAACCTAAATGACAATTCTACATGAACTTTGGGAATAAAACTTACCAAGTGTCAGTGTCATGACTCACTGAGCAAATGTTGTAAGCTATAAAATTAGTTTAAAGGTTCTAAATCATTCCCTCTTTTCCCAGTTCAAAACCTATTAAAAGGATCTGAGTGTATCATTTCTTTCACAGGTAGCCTACAATGATAATGARCAAATACTTACTTGGAGTATTTTACAAGCACATAATGCATCAACATCCGAAGCAACAAGAAGAAGAACACGCTGCAAAAATAACAAAATAACAGCATTAATATATCAGTGTAGGTGCCAAATCTGATGCACTGGTGCATTTACTACTTTCAGTTGTTCCTAAAAGCACCAGCTTCCCTATCTAATATTTCAAGTCCTCTGCAAAGATGCAATCCCAGAGAAATGCTTAGATCACTGTGAGAACAGAAAGGGAGGAATTTGGGTGGAGACCATTATAAGCATGAAATATGATTGCTTTTGAAGGGACACTGCAACTGAAACAACTTCATCTGGATCACTGTAAATATTGGAACAGTATTTACAACTCCATCCTACAGGAAGGTAAACCTTACTTGTGACACAATGGTGAAATCACATTCAAAACATCAACTGCTTCGAGTAAACATGATTATTTTGACCCATATGAATGGTGTATAATTTTGAAGGTTCAAAGTTTGTCAACCCTACAAYGATTTTAGAGCATGTTTTAGGTAACATAATAGATTACATGTCAAGAACGGGCTCCATTTTCAACATGGTATCTGGAGCAGTTTTGACTAAGGAAAATCTGTGGCAAAAAACAGAGCAAGACAACCCCTGAAATAATTACTCCACACAATTTTTTTTTTTTTTTGAGACCTTGCTCACAGCAGAAGAATTTGAGGGAAACACATTTACACAATCCACACTATAGTTTCACAGGTAGAAATACTAAAATACTGTCCAACAAAAGCTTTTTGTCAAACAAAAACTTTACTACTTTATTATATAGATCCACTCGGAACAAAGTTAAGCAAATTGCGGGCAAAAAATGAGACTAGCCGACCAGCAGTAGCACCGCCATCACAAAAGACTGCAAGAAAAACCTCAAAGCAGACAGAGGACAAACTTTAACGTGTGGGCAAACATGACAATGATTAAAAGGACAAAAAGAAACAGCTTTARGGATGGCTTGGTTAAATCAAAGAGATCTTAAAAAATAATAACAATAATAAAAAGGCGGATTTTACATAAAGCCCCTGGAGAGAGCGAGGCGCGGGCTGCGGCTCTGCCGCAGGTTCCTCCCGCTGTGAAGACGCTCAGCAGGGACCTCCGCACCGCGGCCGCCGGCCCCCGCGGCGGCGCAGGGGACCTCCGGGCACGCGCCCCCCCCCCCCCGGGAGCGCGGAGACCCTGAGGCGCCTCCGCTGACCGGGCCGGGACGCCGCGCTCCGTGAGGGGAAGGGGACGCCCGAGGGCAGGCGGCGCCGCCGCTGCCGGGACCGCCCGGCCCGGGACAGGGCAGCCGCCCCGCCCGGCCCGCGCCTGCCCCGCACCTGGCTGACGATCACTTCGTAAAACTCCCGGCGGCAGTCGGAGAGGAACATGGCGGCGGCGGGACCGGCGGGGAACGGGGCCGCGGCGGGGCGCTCTCCGTCAAACCAGGCGCCAAATCACCGCCGCTCCCCATTGGCCTTCCCGCCACCGCCCGCTGGCCAATGGAAAAAGCTCCCTCCCGTCCTTCGCAGTCCGGATTGGGTCAATGCTCAACCTGTTCAGGGCTGTCGCCAACCGGATTGCGAAAAGGGAGTCACAGCGCGCGCGGCTAGCCAATCCGCGCAGGCGGAAGCGCCGTGCCAGTTTTGATCTCCATTCTACCATCTTTGGTGAGGGCAGGGCGATTATTTTGCCATTAGGCAATACTGACAAAGACCAACTTAGTATGCCGCGGTGGTGTTGCCTACGGAACGGCTACGCGGCTAAAAAGCTCCCCAAACCCGCCACCGCGGCGCTTGTGAGAATCCCGCCTCAGACGAAGTGGCGCCGCCATGGCTGGGGCCCGCCGCGCGGCATGCTGGGAGCGGGGCGGGGCGGGGCGGGGCGGGGCGGGGCGGAGCGGACAGCGGGCGCTGGTGCCGAGCTGCGCGGCGGCCGCGGGGGCCGGCGGGAGCGGGGCCGCGCCGGGGCAGCAGGAGCTCGAGCGCCGCCGCCATGGTGAGGCCCGGGGCGGCCGGGGGGAGGTGCCGCGTCACGGCTGGGCCCCGAGAGCTGCCCCGCAGGCCGGCCCGGGGCGCTGGGCCCCGGCGGGGGCGGGCAGCCGGGCCGGGCCGGGCCTCCCTCTCCGCGCTCCCCGTGGCGCTGCCGGCCCGGCCTGCGTCCCGACCGCGCGCCGTCGCTGGCTGCTGTTTTCCCCAGGGAGATGCTGCCCCTTTGCCGAACCTATTTCCCAAACCCGCGTGACGGGAACGGCGCTCTAACACCTCCCTCCCTGCGCGGCGCAAGTCGTAGGTTAGCGACGAGAGCTCTGCTTGCAGCCGCGGTGAATACCGGCCTTTGGGGCTTGTGCAGTTTCGTCTGCAAAACACTTTTAGTCAGCCAAATCTTACTCCAAATGTAATTTGGAGGCGTGCTTCCATATTTTTTCCCACACAGTTCTTGGCATACGAGCCTTTATAAACCGTATGTATGTTATATGAAAGAAGAACAGCACTTCAGTTAATAGGGAAAACAAATACAGGACTTGTAAACATGGTTTTAGCTAAACAGAGTTCAAGAAACTTCAGTATGCCTAGCAAACGCTGTAATACTTTATTCGGTATACTTTAGAAGTCATGTTAATACACTGTTGCCTTTTTTTCTTCCCCCCTTCCCTAGTTCTCTTTTAATATGTTTGACCATCCAATCCCACGGGTTTTCCAGAACCGCTTCTCAACTCAATACCGTTGCTTCTCAGTATCCATGCTTGCTGGACCTAATGACAGGTCAGATGTGGAGAAAGGCGGGAAGAGTATGTGCATGTTTTATTTTGACTAATAAACTTTTGAAGGCTATTTGTGAATGATATCAAGTAATGCTGCTTTTGGCCAAGACTGTAGAAACATTGTTGCACAGTATGGAGACATACTGTTGGCTATGTGGCTTGAGCAAGAGGAGCACTGAGGGGCTATAAGAAGGAAGGAGGAGGGTTTTTCTTTTATTGCATTATTGTCTAATTAAAAAATTTAGTAAGGAGTGAGTCCTGGGTTTTGATCATTAGAAGAAGGCCCCTTTTTTTTTTTCCTCTCTGAAGTCCCTTATTAAAATCTTGTCACTGTTATGAGCCATAGAAATTTATGACTAAGAATTCTGGGGGTTTTTTTCCTTCTTGTTTTACCTCAACTTGTTATAACTTGGCTTGAAGAAAGAAAATAGATTGTCCAACTTCAGTTTCAGAATCCCATCTCTCAGGTCAATGCTGTGTTGTTTTGAGTTGGCATCAATTCAAGGGGACATGTAAGCCCAAACAAATAAAAGTACCTTTAGGAAACATTTATTTTAGTACTAGGTATTGTAAAATTTTGTCTTATCTAATTTCTGATTAAAATCTAAAGTCCCTGTGCTAGAAGGTGTATTTGTTGTGACTGATTCTACTGGAATCTCTAGCTCAGAAATTAACTTACGTGAGACTTTAGAGTAAATATTATCCTACAGGAAAGAATGATAAAACTGTGTGTTATGTTCTCTTTGTACAGTCATAATTTTCGTAATCTTACTTTAACTATCTTATTAATTTCTACAGTAATTATGCCACCATCTGCTTTGGATCAACTCAGTAAGTGCAAATGTTATTTTGGAATAAGAACATTAGAAATATAAACATATGCATAAGCAAGTATCAGAGTTTTTTAATTATCTCTTAAAATCTGGCTTAAATAGAGAGCATAAGACTAAGTTGTTCAAAAGATGTATTTTGTTTCTCCGAGTTAAGGGATTCTGTCTGTCTTTAAGTACAGACATCTGAAGTGTCAAGCTACTGGATTCATGAATCTATACTTATTAACTACTACTAACATACACAGTGTAATGGTTACAGTTAATCTAGTGAGTTCTTAATCTCAACCTACTTGTTATGGACACTTTTCTGAAGAAAAATTTATTTTAAAGACAGAATAAGTGAAAATTAACTTCGAAATGGGGGAAAGAAGGTAACTGAATTAATAGTTTAAATGGTGTTTATTGCCCCTTTTAACAGGATTTTTTTCTTCTCTGAGTTTTGTCCTTATTAGAATTTCTTTGAGAAACAAATTAACTCATGATTTATTTTTAAAATAGGCAACGGATGTTAGAATTCTTTTGGAGCTAGCTGATAAGCTATTCCAAGGGCATAACAATAGTTCAGGGTTTTTTTTGCTAATACCCACTGCCTGCTCTTAGCTTGGGGAAATGCTGGGGAGGCATTTAAAGCTCTAAGTGCAATGGCAACGCAGTATTCATGTATCTGCTTTCTCTCCTATTTTTGAGGGAGCTGGAATAATGATTGGGGGGGAATCTTCTCCTATACTCTGTGCCATTCTCTTGCTAATGTTCAATCTCTAAAAGCTTTGTAAATGTGCTAGTGGCTTTATAACAAATAAAATCCTTTTTATTCTTTCTCACCAGGCCGACTTAATATTACTTACCCAATGTTGTTTAAGCTGACCAATAAAAATTCAGACCGAATGACGCACTGTGGAGTGCTTGAGTTTGTGGCTGATGAGGGCATATGTTACCTTCCACACTGGGTGAGTTGTCTCATGCTGAACTGTCAGAACCTGAAAGGTAGGATTAATGAGTTTCCAGTCTAATATTAAAGAGGCAAATGGTTTGCTGAAATTACATGTCTTTGCTAGTCATGTTCCTACAGCTGCTTTCAGTTACAGCTCAGGTTTCCCTCTGTATGATTTTAACTAAGTATGCAAAGCAGACTGCTTTTTAAGATGCACCTGACTGTTGTCTTCTTGAAATTAAAACAGAAGTAAACTGGTGGATTTCAGGTAAGGTGGTGGCCCCAATGTATGTAAATATATTCAAGGAAAAAAAAAAAAAGATGTGTTGATACTGGTTTGCATCTTGGTCTTTATTCTTGCAGATGATGCAGAACTTGCTGCTGGAAGAAGGAGGCCTGGTACAAGTGGAGAGTGTTAATCTTCAAGTTGCTACTTACTCAAAATTTCAGCCACAGAGTCCAGATTTTCTTGATATCACCAATCCCAAAGCAGTGTATCCTTCCTATTCAACTATGGAGCAGGGAACAAAAGTTTTCTCCCAAACTGGGATGATRAAGCAGGGTCAGCTTTTCAGGTGTTGCTCATACTTTTCCAGTAGCAGGTAACTACTACTGCTCTTTCTGAAGACAAAAGGGAGGGAGGGCTTATGTACAGAGAAGTTGCAAGCTTCTAGCGCAAAGTGTAGGCTAGAGTGAGAAAACATGCATCTTGGCTTAAAGTCCAGTGAGTTTGAGCGTCCCTTAGAGTATCTACAGAGGATGTTGTACTCCTTAATATTTACTAAAAGGCTGTCCGTGGTACTGATGACTTTTAAACCATCTTTGAGAGATCAAGGACCAGAGTTCTATAACTTAGTAATTTTAAAGCTTTGATGTTACATTGAATACAAATGTGTTTCATCTTAACGTACTCCAAAGACTAGAAAATGCACTGAGAAACTTTGCATGTCTAACTACTGGGGATGTTATTGCCATCAACTACAATGAAAAGGTGCAGTATACAACATCATGCGTGCGGGTTTAATTTGGATACCATCAATCTGAGGAAAGAAATTCTGCTCCATGTAAAAACAAAAAAACTGCATTTCAGTGTATTGCAACCACTTAAGTACTTTGACTACATCTTGTGAATAGATTTCATAGATGAGCATTAGTGGATAAAGCTTTTGGCAGCCCATGTGCACATTTGATCATTTGGGGTTGCGGACCAGGCACAATTGTTGGATGTTGCTGCAAAAATAATAACCACGGAACTGTGCAATATTGTTGACATGTAAATCCCAGATGGTAGATTTCGCAATCAGTTTTCTGTTGAAAAACAGAGGCAGTTAAATCCTCCTCTGAGCTGCTATTTAGACTGGTCTTTGACTCATCAGAGAAAACTTAATTTGATGCTTTTGAAGTTCTTATAAATCATGGGACAGAAATTATCCCGAATCCATAATTTGCTTTCAGAAACACAGGTTGACAGTAAGAGGTAGACTTCCTAGCTCCAGGATATAGCAAACTTATGTCTAGGTTAATACCTTTGTTTTCATATTCTATATAGACCCTGCAGTATCTAGTCCCCAATCTAAAGAGCATGTGTTTCAATTTATTTTGAACTTTCTGAAGGGAAAGGTTTAGCTGTGCTTTTCTTTTACTTGAATTGTGCTCCCTCGTGTACAGTCTTAAAATATTCATTACTGTTTCAGATCTATGAGCTTCGGGTAATGGAGACCAAACCAGATAAGGCTGTGTCCATCATAGAATGTGATATGAATGTAAGTTAAGGCTGTTGTGGAAAGTCTGCTCTTACTGAGTCCCCCTGAAAGGAGAAGGTTGTCCATTGATAGCACTGAATACCAAGCACCTCTGATGCTGTAGGAAAGGTAAAATCAGATGGGGTGGGGAAGGTGAGTCATACAAGAGTACCCAATGTACCTCTGTAACCACACCTGTAGTATTGTGCTGCACTTCACTTCATACGCCTTCAGGTGCCTGCAGTGCCTAGAATCTCATATGTAGCTTCAACATACTGTCTTATAGTCTGAAGAGTCTTATTTAATATCCTTGTCTTGACCTTCAGTCTCCAATTGCACTGCGGGGTTCTGTTTTCCTGGTCCATTTGAAGTACATGCTGAGACTCATCCCTGGGAGGTTTAGTCTTCTCTTTTTCTGAATAAAAATGTTTAACAAACCTCAGTTCTTTCTAGTTTAAAATGGAACAATAGTTTTTGGAGCTCTGAGAAATAGAGGTATAAAGCTTATGATTAAAAGAAAAATATCAAACATGCTTATTTTCCTGTGTAAATAGGTGGATTTTGATGCTCCTTTGGGGTACAAAGAACCAGAAAGAAATGCACAACATGAAGAGACTGCAGTAAGTGAAACTTCTGTTCTTCAAAATGCATTTTCACCAGTTATCTGCCTTGGTTATAGGAGATGGCTGTTTAGAACAATCCATTTCCAAATGAACAGTGGATTTAAAGACTTGATAAATTTTTGTTTGATCAGAAATAGATGGAACTGTTTTCATATCACAGCATGCGTATATTGAAGTAACTTGTTTTTTCTCCTCACAGGATGTTGAAGCAGACCACAGTGGATATGTGAGTGACCTAGGATTTCGTGTAAGTCCTCTACTTCTGCTGTTTTCTGAATGTTGTAAATGGTGAGGGAAAGCAAAATCCTGTTCCAAACAACTGCAAAATACCAGTACCTCTTCTTAGAGGTGTTCCTCATTAACTGGTAAGTGTGCTTTCCACTTAGGAGTCCTGGCAGCTGGAACTCCTACAACCTGCTTTTCAGAAAGTAGGTCACCTTTGTTGATAGTTTGTGGTGCTCATGGCCTGTAACTATATGACCTTAAAAGGCCAGTCTTTAAACAGGAGACTGAAACGTACTCCTACACCTAGGGATCATCAGCTTATTATATGTACTAGAAATAAACATACTGAGTCAAATAATTAAATAAAAATGATGGTAAATCTTTTAGGGAATATAGTATTCTTGTGCAGTGCGCTTTCAAATACAAGAAATGGTTAAATTAAAACTCATATTTGTAATTCTGAAGTGGAATGTATAGAGAAATAATTGTATGTCTTGTACATATGTAGGCATTCTCTGGTTCTGGGAACAGATTGGATGGCAAGAAGAAAGGTGTTGAGCCTAGTCCATCACCAATTAAACCAGGAGACATTCGAAGGTATGCCTGTTTCACTCAGTTTTCAGCAAGTGAAGGATGAGGGTGGGAGTATATTGTTTATACTGCCAGAGCAGGAAAAAAATAGCTAATTTCCTCAGATGTTTGCATATAAAAGTACACAGTCTAATTTTCTAGACTGACTGTGACCTCCCTGACTACTTAAAGTGCAGATCCCAAGTTAATAAACAAACACTGCCAAAACTCTCTTAGCTCTTGCTCTGTAGGAGGCAGAGGCAGCAGGTCTAGACTGGGGCTGATGAGCTGCATCCAGTGAGGCACAGAACCCTGCCAATTTTCTAAAATGAAATTTGGCCTAGAGTGAGCTCTTTTTTGAGTTGGGCAGATAGCCAGAGACAGGCCATTTGATTCCCCCCCCCCCCAAGAAGCAAGCTTCTAGATTCAGACTTAATAGAAGTGGCCTTGTGGAAGTGGTGGGGGGATTTCATTTATACATATCTCAGTAAAACTTGAACCCTTCCGGAAAGGTGTCCTTGGCCCCACAGAAACCATAGATGCTATGGAAACATGCCCAYAGCCCTGTGGAAACAAGCCCACAGCCAAGCTTGTGCATCAGCTTCAGTATCTGATTATTCTCTTCATGCAGCATATGCCTACCTTCAGGAAATAATGCAGTAGTTTAACTCTAGGATTATTTGGTAATGAAAAATTTGCAGCAGGCATTGGTATAGCATTGAAAAGCATAGAATAGGTCTCACTGTTGTCTACTGAATGTTTCATTGTATAAAATTTCTTCTTTATTATACTATTTTCATGCTTCTTTTCCAGAGGAATACCCAACTATGACTTCAAGATTGGTAGAATCACATTCATTAGAAACTCACGTCCGCTAGTTAAGAAAGTTGAAGAGGTACATAAAGTTTGATCTTGATAATCTTGCACAGAATATGTGACAGATCAGACATCTGTCTCCAGAGCGGTCTGCATTGCTTGCCAATTCTGGCAGACCTGTTTGGAATAGTTCACTTTTCTTATTTGATGATGTTGTATATCTGTGAGCAGAACAACTGAGAAGATACAGCCAAGGGAAAGATTAACTGAAAAGTGAATTGAATTCACGAGTCTTGTCCCAGTTGTATGTTCCCATATTTGCACTGCCTTGTTTTGCTCATTCCTCTAGTTATGCTGGGTCATCAAATTATTTTATTTAGTCTGGATCAGTTCCCTCATCTGCTTCACCATGTGGCCTCACCAGCTGATGGCTGTAATAGTGACTTTAGTTACTCTTCATGCATCCCGTAGAGGTAGTCTGGGATAGAAAAAAACATTGCCCTATGTAAAGCAGGAACTTCTTATTTGGCAATAACTGCTTCTTGCTGAAGGACAGTGGAACCATTGTCTGAGTTTGTGGTTCCTCCCTCTATACCTGACTTTTCACAGAGAACTGCTGTTAGAAAGGGCTATTAGTAAGTTTCATTTAGATGAAAGCAAGCTCTGATGTCCTGCTTGCTGATGGAAGATTAGCCTTATATAAGTTTAATAAGGCAGTGCATGCTTGTATTAAGTTGGTGAAAGGTCACTGAAATGCTCACACTTTTTTGAAGGAAGAAAGTGATTATTATGCAGATAAGGATATGGAATGTTTGCAGTCTCTTGCTGCTCTGATAGGATGCTCTTTCTGGTGACTGTTTCAGCTTGTATCACACAAGCAGTGAGCAAAGAGAACTTAAACAGGTAACAACCTTTTCTCCTTCCTTTATTCAGGATGAATCTGGAAGCCGGTTTATTGCCTTTTCAGGAGAAGGCCAATCCCTGCGCAAAAAGGGAAGAAAACCATAAGTTGTGGAACCTTCAGTCAGTTAGGAGGAAAATAAAATAACAATTGCAGCATATTGGATGTTAGTTATTGCAGTTGAGAGGAGAGACCATTTTGCAACACAGGAGCACTTTTACTGATTTTGGTTTCATGTTTAAAAATGGAGCTTAAGACTGTCTTAATTTTCAGCTGAAAATTAAGTTCTAGGAATTTTGAAGCAGTGGGTTTTTTTGTGTTAGAAAGAGGGAAAGTTTATCTCAGGTAAACCTGGGAAGCAAAACCAATGAGTTCTGCCTTACTAAAAGGTCCAGTTCTTAGACTACATCCTACCCTCTTTTATATCCCGAGTGATGATGGTCTCATGTTGCTTTGTGCTTGATATTTCCTTCTCTATATATATTCTGCCACAATTTCCGATAAGCTTTTTGGTGGGGTGCAAATGAAGGCTAACACTTAAGTGTTGGAAGACCTTTGTGCAGGGAGTCTCCTTGATCTTAGCTTTAGGTGCTGGGTTACAAATCATCCTGAGGCATCCCAGGCTCTGACACAGACCCCCCCAATTGCTTTTTATATTTAGAATTAATAACATGCCTTTTTCATAGTTCAAATAGAGTAACCTATGGTAGCAATCTAAGGGCATGCGAGACCCACCTTCTGCGGTGTCTGGCGGCGTGCAGCGGTCTCGTGTCCCGCGCTTGGGCACAGCGGTGTCACCCCAAGGCCCCTTAGCACGTGCTCCCCGCTCGAGCGGGGCCCGCCCTGTTCACCGGGGGGCCGCGGGCACCTTGTTAACGACGTGCAGTGCGCAAAGCGCGGAGTAAAGGCCCTGAATAACCGAGCTGCTTTGTGGTGATTTCGAACACCCGCGAGCTGTCTGCGCCGGGGCTCCGCCGATTTGCGCCTGTGTGCGGCCGCGGGGCGCGRGGCGCGGGGCGGCGGAAGCCTGGTCCTTGCGTCACGGGCACGCAGCAGCGCGTCACGCAGAGAGTTCCGGTGCGCGGCCCCGCCTCCGGGGCCGCCTGTTGGGGGGGAGGAGGTCGTGCTCCCCGCGCAGCTATTGGCTCTTCGCTGGGAGAGGGAATGACGTACAAGCAGCCGCTTTGTCCCGGCGCTCCCCATTGGCGAGGCTGGGACGGTTTCTCCGCAAGCGGCGCGGCGATTGGCGGCTGGGGGCCCCCTGCCCGCCGGGGCGGGGCTGCGGCGGCGGGGCGGCATGGCCGGCGGCGAGGCGTGGCGGGTGAGTGGGGCGCGGGCGGCCGCGGGGGGACGGGGCCGCGGCCCGCGCTGAGCGCCGTCTGTCTGTCCCCAGCCGCCGCGGTCGTGCGAGGACTACTGGGCGGAGTGGAAGCAGTGCCGGGGCCTCCGCCACGCCTTCCACCACTACTACGCGCACGGGGAGCTGCCGTCCTGCGGGCAGTGGCGGGCGGACTACAGCGCCTGCCGCGCCTGGGAGAGAGGCGCCGGCGCCGCCGCGCAGGTACCGGCCCCGCCCCCCCGGCCCCGCCCCTTTCCGCGCCCTGAGCCCCTCCCCCGCCCTGTGAGGCCCCGCCCAGCGCCCTGGGCCGTTAGAGCGYGGTGACCGTTGGGCGCGGGGCACCCCGGCGGGGAGCGACCGTTGGGCGCGGGGCGGTGCTTCCCCTCCCTTCCCGAGGCGGTAGCGGCGCCTGGGATCACGGCGCATGCCGGAAAACTGTCGGGACGACTGGGAAAACCTGGCCGTGGGGCTGGGAAGGGGATCCATAAAATGTTTTTTTTTTAAGGAATGTTTCTGTAATGAATCATTTCACGTTCTGCACCTAAAAGCTTTTCTGTTCTAGTAATTTATCCGAAAACAAAAGACTACCAGGCTACAGGGCAGCAGCTTTCCTGAGGCGTCCAGAAAAGTCCCCCGCTACCAACCCTTTAAACACTGGAGAACAAACTTATTTTAGCACAGAGCAGAGCCACAGTCTTCCTTTTAGCCAGCGAGGACAAATTCTGGGGAGGGTAGCACATAACTTGTGGTTTTCCTTATTAATGGAGGAATCAAAAGCAAAATATAAATATGACATAGTTAAAAGCTTGTCTCCCAGCACTTAATATTTGTTGCTTCTGTTTYAGCACGGTAAATTTCTGTTCCTGGTTTTATCTCGAACAGTCACACTAGGAAACAGCCTGTGTAAGATTTGAACATCCAACACTATTTTGGGTAATATTTCTTCCTGTATTTCAGGAAGCTTTGTGCAAGAGTGAGAGATCTCGAGTTCTGGAAAAGCAGAAATATGCTCCAGTGTGGACGCTCAGGAAGAGCCCACCACCCGACTGGTACCTCCCACTCAACCAAGACAAACCAAAGTAACAAGACTATTTTGCCATGCTTGGTCAGTATGTAATACACAATGCTGGACTATGCTGTTTTTTCTTCCATGTGATCTTGAAATTATACAACTAGAGCTCTGCCCTGTATAGTTGTCCACCGGTTCATTCAAGAAGTATTGAAAGTTTATTTAAACAGCCAGTAATTTTTAAAGGGAGAATTCAGTGCTTAATTTGATTCTGATTTCTTCCTGCTGTCTCTCACTTCAGGACCTCTTCTCACCAACTGAGATGCAAGCAAAGAGATCTTGAGTTAGCACATGCATGATCCAACTGCTCTTCCTCAACAAGGACTTCTTTCCTGACCTGCTGGTGTTATACACTGTTGGAGCAAGGCACCACCCAAGGCCTGCCACCTGAGAAAACAAAAGCAAGCCAGGACTCCTCCTTGCCAGTGCAGAACAATCATAACCATCAGCATTTAAAAGGCATTACACAGATTCAGTGTTGCCATACTTCAGAGATTCTCATGTGATGGCAAGATGCTGCAGATCCTGAAACATGCCTGCCTCTGTGAAACTGCTCTTGGACAGCAGTGCTTGTACTTTTTAAATGTCTATGGCAGTATTCAGTGTTACTACAAAAATAAAAGCTTAAATGACTGAAAAGAGGTCAGTTTCCTTTTAAGCAAATACTATTAAAAAATAGAAACTTACTACAATATCACTTACACACTAAGTACACACTAAACTTACAATACTACAAGGCAATAAAAAACCCCCCCACTTATTTCTGGCTTTGTCACAAAATGTTTTCCATCCATTTTCCCCCCATTATACGCATAGATACTTCATTGAAGTCTGAATAGAAGAAAGGCAGGAAAAACAGCTACTACCTCTCTTCTAATACAGACTGATGTAATCACTGTGCCACTCTTTCCTCATAGCATAGGAATCTTAGAAGTTCTGGTTTGTGCAGAACAAAATAATAGTGCACAGGAACATATGGAGGGATGAGAGAAACAAGCCTACAGAGAAAATATTCAGTGAAATACTACTTCTTTGGCTTGTTCTAGTATGGCACAGAAGTAGAGCAGTACAGTTTTGTTGGATGTTTTATTACCTAGGTAGCTGGTTTTAAAAGGAAAACAGACATTTTGTGGTGGTGGGTTTTTGGTTTTTGTTTTTTTTGTTATTACAGTCACACACCTACGGGGTTTTAAACTGCAAAAGGAATCATTTGTTCTCATTCTGTTCTTTTCTTCTTCAACCAGCTGAGCAGCTCGTGCCAGATGAACAATAAACTCTTCCCATCTCACTGCGTATACACCTTGGTGATATCAATGCATTTTCCTTCAGGAGGATCATAACCAGGAAGTGGTGGGGTGTAATTAGGTCCATCTCTCTCAAAGGGAAAAAGTCTCTCATCTCGTCTTATTGCCGCTTGATATAACTCCTCTGATTCAAGGCGCAGTTCCTTTAGTGCCTCTTGTTGAGCCGCTACAAGAGTCTGAATTGCTTTCTTCTCTGCCTCATCTTGTTTCTGCTTATACAGAGACCACTTTTTCATAAGTAGAACTCTTCTTTCAGTTTCCTCAAAAGACAGAGGTGGAAGACTTCGCACTCTGATAAAGAATAAAACAACATTGTAATAGAGAAATTTCTTGCACCCTGAAGAGCAAATTACAAAAAAACCAAAACAAAACAAATACAAGCTCAGAGTGAAAGACAGTCTTAATTACCTGTTGCTGTCCGAGTATTTAGGAGCTGTCATAAAATCCTCAATTGGAATCATTTCTGGGGCAGCTTTTTCCAACTTTCTTATCTTCTTTTTCATACGATCCTTCTGTGCTTGCTCTCTCTTTATATCTACTTTCTTCTTCTTCTTTGGTTGTGCTCTAGCAAGGGAAATAATTACATGAATGAAAGAAGGCATGCTCTCACTGAATTCAGTACCAGCAAGTTGCACTTCAACTTTACTCTTCTAAAGACCATGATTCCTTCCCATTGCCTAATTTCCTCCCTCACTGAAATTCCAGCCATTATCTTCATTAAAGTAATATAATTTCCAGGACAATGTAGTATGTTTTATGAGATTTTCTGCAGACAGAACTGTACCTGGCAGAGAAGAGCAACCTCCAGTTCTGTGCTAAAAGGTCAGAATTACTTTAGGAAGTTCCACAAAAATTGAACTGGAACTTGTTTCCAACTAGCTCAGAGTGCAACAGAGCAGGTAACAGGTTTATCTTCAAATACTCCTATCATTGAACACTGAAAAACAGTGGAAGTGGGTGATTTTATACAAGTTTTAAACATTTCCACACTTGAAGCTGAATTCAGGGTGCAGACGTTACTCCTCCGTTGTACTGATCCACACAAACCCAGTATACACAAGAGAACATATGCCACACCACAAACAAACTAATCCTCACAGTAGTCCTGTGGGATACCATTTCTGCTTTACAGGTGAAAACTTTGAGATAAAGCATTTATAGGTTGGCAACTGACTTATTTTGTACTGTTGCAAACTGGTACTAGAAGGCAGGAGCTTCCAGTTTCGAGTTTGGTGTTCAAATGTCTAGAGGAGGCCACACTGTCTCTGCAACACTGCATACAAACAGCGTACCAGCAAACAACCTGTAGGATGTGAAACAGTCTCTCTGATAGCAGAGAAAAGCTACCAGGATATTTTAAATTTAGTTGCATCAAAACAAGCATGGATACCAAATCACGTGTGTATAAATGTAGGCTATCTAATATATCACTTTAATATAAAGTATTTTCAGTTCAGCTAGTTTTTCATTTCAACTGTTGCTCAAAAGGGATTTGTGGAGCACAGTTTAAATCTGAACATCTCCAACCACATTATGTAGTTGAGGAAGCGAGTAAACACAACTAAGTGCAGAAATACATGCAATAATTTTATAGGTTAGCATTAAACTCTCCTTTAAGAACCCAATAGCTCTAACTGCTTTTACATATAATGCCCTAAATGCAAACATCTACATTCAAACACTAATTTGGACTTGGGGAAATTCATGTTCCTGTAAAGATGAAGATAAGTCTATGTAACTCAATGGAAGTTGCAATCACCTCATGGGAAGAGATGCCTTAAATGCCAGCAATGAAGTCTGCCAGTGACTTCCTCGAAACTGAACCGTCTGGGGCAGCCACAAACTAAAGAAAAAAAGGAACATAAAGTATTAGGAAAATCTGAGTTTGATCACGTTAATTTTGGAAACTGTACAAAATATTCATTAAAGTCATAAAGAACAATGATGTGTTTTGAATTATCTTGACCACTTAAGCCATGACAGTATATGGCATTAACCCAGAGATAAATCAACCTCTTCAACCAGGTAACTGAACCCAAAGTTTGGACTGTTCAACGCTGTGAATCCAGATGAGTCCAAGGAGCAAAACAGATAATTTATTTTAAGTCTATGAATGGATTAAAGTAATTTTATTCTAAGATTCACATAATGCTCTGTTTGAAGGACTCATTCTGGAGAAATAAAGTAAGCACAGTTCAAATCAGAAGCAGAGAGAGGCAGTTTCGCAGGCCTCAGAGGATGTCACGAAAGAAAGAAAACCCGCTAACGTGCCCAGCACCAGCTCCTCACGCAGGTCACCGGGCACGGCCCAGGCCTGCACACGCCTCCGCCCGGCCGCCGACCCCGAGGCGCAGGCCCCGGCCGCCGAGGAAGGCGCCACCGCAGAGCCAGGCCCGCCCGGCGGCGGCGGCGGCTGCACCCGCGACCCCTGCTAGGGCCCTTCGCTG
>NW_020451238.1:924641-966875 GCF_003343035.1 Apteryx rowi | reverse complement strand
GCAAAAATGTAACCGGCCCCGGGGCGCAACATGGTTGCACCGCGAGGGCGGCGGTGCGGTTTGGGGCGCAGCAAGTTTCCGGACCCCGGGCTCGCCCGGCGCCTGCGGGACCGCTGCGTGTGCGGTGGGCGAGCGGGCTCGTAACCGGGGCGCTGAGGTGAACGGGAAGGCAAAAATGAAACTGCGGCCTCGAGAGAAGCGTAACGCCCCAAAGGCCGAGCCCGGGGCGCGGGGGTCGCCCGGGGGCCCGCGGGGAGGGCCCGGGGGCAGCGGGCCGTTGGGTTCTGTTTGGGGGTTGCCGTGGCGACGGTTCTGTCCGCGGAGCTCGCGTTTGAAAGTAAAGAACCCCTCTGCGGGCGGCTGTTCCGCCTAGCCTTGGGCCCTACAGCGAGCAGCGAAATGCTGTTGGCTGAAGACTGAGTTGCCTTCACCTGCCTGGCACAAATTGAGCAAGCGGGGCAATTCCACTTTCGAGAAAGTGAAAAAATGATAGTTTGAAACAAGTATGGTCTATGGGAAAGAGAGCGAGGCTCTCACACATCAGTTTACAGTCTGTTTTGTGTGGAAGTCCCGTGCACATGGGCAGCGCTTACCACAGTGGTCTCTCGTGGCCGAGTGTGGTCAGGGTTAAAGTCCCCAAGTGGATAAGCTTCGGTGCTGGCCTGCTGTGCTATCATTAGTCGGAGGGGAAAAAAGACTCTTTCGATATTAGTTGACGCTTGCTGAGTTTATGCAGTATCTTGTCTGCCACTCCTCTAATGATGTCATGGTGATTGGTGAGGTAAAACACTTTAGAATTAAGTGGAAAAAAAAGATAAAAATCTAAAAATTATATTTTTCTAGATTAGTAAGTACAGGGCAGCATCAATGTTATGTATTTGCACTGCTTATGATCACTCTCAAGAGGAATGTTTGTATCATTCCTGGTGTAGCAGTAAGAAGAAACATAACACATGAAGAGCTCACTCTTGGATGTGCAAGCTTTGTCCTCAAATTCATACATACAGCATTATTTTGACTGCAAATTTTATACACTGATATAAATGCCTATAGTTGGACTTGCTTAGTTGATTTTTATCTAGAATAAAACCAAGCCAGAGCCCAGCTCATTCAAGTCGGAGAACTTTGCCTTGAGTTAAAAAACAGAGGTGCAACTTTACAGCTAGCTTTCTGTGTGCTTTATTGCCTCTGTAATYGTGCCGCAGGTTTTAAGAACCATGGCTACTTAAGCCTAAAGTTGCAATTCACATGCATCTTCATCACCCTAACTAGGCCACGCCGTCAGCAGATGAACCTGGACTTTTAGTGAAGGGTCACACTGAACTGAGAGAAATGTGAAAGTACTTGAGTTTGAGATGTGTTTTACATTTTTACTCAGTTTATCTAAGCAAGCGTAGCATTTAAATCTTGATCTTTGGCTGCATGCAGGCAGACTGTCCTATGCCTCTCTGGATCTTGGGATCAGTGGGAGCCCATTTGCAAAGAGCTGGGTAAAGACCTTTGGCCTAAAGCTATACAGATCACACAGATCTATTATATCTGTAACTTCTTTCCTTATTTCTTTAATGGGTGTACTTTTCAGTATTTGAAATCTGTAGCAACTTAGAATATTTCTAACCATTTTGATACCAGTTTGTGGACTGTAGAAAAGCATCTCCTGCCAAGCAATTCACAGCTAGACTCCATTTATAAAGCTTTGTGATGCTTTGCTGATGGCTAATGCACTAGACAGGGCCTTGGTAGTCCTGAATTTTATTCCTTTTTCTGCCACTGTTCTGCTAGGATGAGTTTGGGCAAGTCACTTTGTCTTATTTTCACCAACTGCAAAACAGACATTCATCATTGACTTCATCTGTAAAATGCTTTAAGATCTGCCAACATACAGGACTGTGTAAGATTCTTGTGGTCTTTTCCTTGGGGCAAGGTGTGCAGAATAAAAACTGGTGAGGTTAGTTGGCCTTTTTTAAAATATCAAGGTTCTGGATCCTGCAGGCATCGCTGCGTGCAAGTAGTCTCCATCACATTTAATGGACTTATGTATTTGCACTGACACTTATCTAGAAACAGGGCAACGATTATTTGTACTGTGTATACTGGAGACTCATTGTGATCATATTTCCTCTGTTTTGTTTTCCCCACTGTCAGAAGAGGCTACTTCGTTGTAGCTGATACGTGAGTAAGAGTCACAAAAGCAAGACTGGCTCTTCTACGCACCGGTTCAAAGTGCTGCCATTCCTCTCTTTCCCTTTCCCCACTCAGTTTTGGGGTTTTCATTTTACTGAATGGGCTAGAACGAGTTTAATGACTCTTACAGGCCTACATTTTCCATGAGATAATAGAAATCAGAAGTCAGTGCCATATCACATGGGAATCATGTTCAGTACAAATGGGAACTGTACGCAGCTCAGCTGAGATGCTGTGCATTTACTATAAAAGCACTTTAACACATTTTGGTTCTACAGGTTTTTGTCTTGGAGTTATTAATGCTGCCTTATGTGAGTACTTATCAGAAATGTTTCCTCAAATGCATTTTCTGTAAGCCCTTCACACCATTAATGTGGGTTTATTAGATTTCACATGAAATTCTCATTGTTATCTTGTTCTTCTCTTCCATGTTTCTATGACTTGGAGCAGGGAAGCAGATTGAAAACTGCAATTTCATATGAGAGGGTAAAAAGGAACCTGTAAGATGTAGATGGGGTGATTCTCCTTCCCGGTTTCTTTCATTCAGCGTCTATGTAAAGATGCATCACATATCCACCAGCTGTATATGCTTATTTTGCACACAATTCTTTGAGGGCCTTGGTCCTTCAAGATGGCTAATGCAGGTGAGTGCTGAACACTACAGGAGGTCCCTTGTGATTCAGAGAAACTTTTGCAAACCCCAAGGTGCTGTTCACGAATAACAATTCGTGGAATTGGAGCCTGCTTTTGTTTAAATGCAGGCATAGAGTTTATTATCTCTTCAAGGTATAATGGCGGAATGTAAATATTTGAATTGATTTGTGAGTCATATTGGATGTTATGTATTAGATGGGCTGGCTGGAAGCAAAATAAATAGAAACTCACTCATATTGTGGTAGAAAGTCATGCAAATTGCCTTTATATTTCATTGTTTGTTGCCTAAAGTTAAATAACAAACAAAAATGACATAATATTTAAAACTGCTCACCTTTTTTTAAGATGGGAGCCTGTCCTTGAATTTGAGCTGTCTTACTTGGTTGGATTTTTTTTTCCAGGCTTGTTTCACTATTGGTATTTCTTTAAGTATATTATATATATTTGGGTTCTTTAAGCAAAGAATTCAACAGGACATCTCAGCCTATCGTAAGGTATTCTCTTTCTGCTGAACCTGGTTTGCTTTTGTGTGTCATGTGATGTTGGGGACTTTGATAATTTAAACTTTTTTTTTCTTTTTTTAGAGATTATTACAAGAGTAAGAAATGTCTTAAAACACAGTACGTTAAATTTTAGTGTTAGTGTTCAACTTGCTTAAATTTTGTTTTTATGCTTAATTACTGGTAGGAAATTCAAAACTTCTCCAGTGACCTCAGTATCCAAAGTGCAGGAAAGCATTTATTCACTTTAAAACAGGGTCCTTGTGCTCTTTGACTCATTTCAACAGGGTTTAACAGCGTAATCAGTTAAAGGAAGAAATGGATGCAGAGAAGGAAGTGGTTGCTATCAAATAATGGCTCCTTTCCTTTATTTTGAGAAAATGACAGAAGTGAGGAAAAAATCCAGTGTCTGTGATCGGTTTATAAACCAGAAGTACTATGAAACAGGCTTTATAGCTTTAACCTGTGACAGTTTTCTGCTGCTGTAAATGCTATTACCCCGATAACTGTACCAGGCAAGAAGAATCACCCCGAAAATGACGTTCTGTCTTGCTGAATTTCTGTCCTGTAATCAGTTAATCTATGTTCACTCTTTCTTTCTCTAATCATTTTACATCTCTAGATTTATATAAGTCTTGGTTTACTTGGGCAAACAATCTAATGATTGTTGAAGTTGTTCTATGTTTTAAGGGATATAGAAAACATTGAAGTGTATTGAGCAAGCAGTGATTAAGAACCATCAAGAATTTCCTTTTAGGTTGTAAAAGAATTAATATACCTTCACAAGTATGCATTTTTTACTACTGATTCCTTGTTTTAAATCTAAGTGTCTAATTTAGTCAAGGCAAGCTCTGTTTCTCAATAGCCAAGAAATTATGAACTCATGCAGGTTTGAAACAGGACACTGGAAAGATTTTTCCTTGTCAAGGAAAGTGTGTTTCAGTACTCATGCCTCTTACTGCTAGCTTAGAGACTTGGAAGTGCCACTGTGAAGTCCATGTGTATTTCGCCTGTCTCTACTCAGGCGTGTGACTGTGCAACAAAGCCGAGTTGTAACTTCATGCAGTGTTTGTGCTAAATGGGAACTGAATTTGTTTGTGACTTTGATACGCTGCTTTCTGATAAATAGTAAAGGGACACCTCCTTTCCGAAGATGAGCAACTTTCAAGCTCAGTTGTTTTTATTGAGGATTAATTTGCATGCCCAAACAAAACCAACCAAAAGGAAAATAAACAACCCCACAGCAAGAGCTGCCTTACATAACTCTGAAAGTGCTGTATGAATCCTTTTGGAGTGTTCTGAAAAACTTAATTTGTTCTACTTTAAATAGGCTTTTTTGTGCCTTTTACACTCGGAACCTCTTTGATTTGCATATATCACATAAAGTTACAGTGTATCCCATTCATGTCTGCCTTTAACTTTTAACACACTCATTTTCTGCTTTTTTACAAATAGAAAATACTGTCCATACCGTTTTGTTGTCCAAAGACCAGTGTGTCGGTACTAAGTGCTTGTATTTTCTAACAGAAGCTCTTGTTCCCTCCTCAGGCTCCTGGAGAAGTGGTGTGGTGTGGTGGTTGACAGGGAGTTTTAGAGGGACCATGAGGGCACTCGGGTAATGCGTGCACAGCAGTGGCTATGTGCAGACCTTCTACTTGTGAAACGCTTCACCTCGTTCCTGTGTTCTGTGCAGGTGGTAAAGTCATATACCTCTGTGCATATGAGAGCGAGTGCGACTTGCCCGTGCGGTGCCTTCTGGTTTCCCTTGGGCTATAGGGCATCRTGTGCATGAGGTGTGTTCTCTTTTGCTTCTCATGAAACTCCACTGCTTGTATGGAAATACGGAGCAGACCTGAGAGAGTGTCCAGGATTATAATTGGAGCTCTTCTACAGACTGTTCTGGAGAATGTGTCTTCTTTTTAAGCAATGCATGAGTTGATGCTGTTTATCCATTTTAAAGTTAATATAATAGACAAAGCCTGTGCCAGCAGAGCAGGGAACATATATATGTATATATATATAATATATGTGTGTGTATATTTGTATACACACACACACACGCACATATCTATATATAATTTAAAAAAAAAAGGGGTTTTTTGAAACTGTCCACTTTATCTTGCTCCTTGGGAAAAGGGCCCAAATTGTGTGCTCTCTAGTTTGCATTATACCTCTGTGCTTTCTGGTGCTGAATCGCATAGTAGCTCTGGTACTGCCTAAAAAACAAGTGTGAACGATCTAGCTCAAGTGCTCAGGTTTGTAGATCCAGTAGTTGTTGTTTCCTGCAGACATCTAAGCAGGGCTGCTGCTGTGCTTGGCTGTTCTCTTAACCAACAGGTAAGTTGTATGCAGCTAGAGCCAGGAACAGGTTCATGATACCCCATGGTCTTGAGGTAGGTCATAAGTAGTTGCTTCCCTCTTTGGGCTGCTCTTCTCAAGATATGCTTCTGCATTCCTTCACTAGTGAAACTTATAGTTGAAGTAGAAGAGCACAGAAAACATTGTGGACTAAAGGCTGTGGGCTCTAAACAACTGTGTAGTCCATGATTAATCATGGACACCCATGGATCTTAGAACAGCTTCCAAAGAAATTCGAAATAAAATCCAGATTGACCTGGAAATAATATTTCATCCAGGTTAACTTGTAAATATTTTGCTGTGCTAGTATATAACCTGACATTTTGTAGTTACTGTTTGTGTTTTGAATAATGTAAGATGTTCGCTAAGAGTAGGGTGTGACAGATTGAGAGTGTTTTTTTGAGACTGGGTGTAGTTTGACAGATTTCCTGTATTTGGAAAATGGAAGACTCTTATCTGTAGAAACTCCAAGAAGTCTGCACCTTGGCTTAATAAACTAATGTTTCTAGGGGGGAAAAAGCATATCTTTCAGAGTGAGGGTTAACCATTGCGCTTGTTAGCAAACCAGATGCATCTGGATGTTGCTGGTGAGATTCATTCAGAGACGTTTTTTCTGTAGGCAACCTGGATGAAACTAGTCCAGCTCACTAGGAGTTATCTATCAGATGGGAACAATATTTGGTTCTTATAGGAGATGAGTTTGACAGGCCTCACATTCACAAGCTGTCATGCTTTAAGCTAATTGGCTGATTCTGCAGAAAAGGAGAATTTGCTGGGTGGCCCATTCTATATGGGTAGTTACCTGTGGGAGAAGTTATCTTCCTCATCACAGTTGAGCCAYGTAGGAAACTTTATCTGCTATTTCTCTGAGGGCTTTGCTTGTCAAGGCTGCCTTTCTCGAGTACAAAATTAATACACTTTTTAAACTTTGCATGTAAAATGGTGCCCTGTGACCTGATGACTGAGACCTCCACTGAGGTCTGCGTTTTTAGGATTATAATCAACTTGTGAAATATCTGCTCAATGCTGGTTAGATCAAAA
Organism: Apteryx rowi; assembly: GCF_003343035.1. NCBI lineage: Eukaryota > Metazoa > Chordata > Aves > Apterygiformes > Apterygidae > Apteryx > Apteryx rowi. Next base: position 960,138 of record NW_020451238.1, on the reverse strand, counting down.
GCCAAATTTATGCTAGGAATAGAATTAATAACTGGAAAGAAAACATTATGCTACTGTATAAACACATGGAGCATTTGCATTTGAATAGTGTCTTCAATGCAGGTTCCCTCCAATGTCATAAAAGATATAGGAGAACGGAAAGAGGCTCAGAGAGGAGTGACCAAAATGATCAGAAGTATGAAACAGCTTTACTACAAGGAATGACTAAATAGACTAGGACTCTCACCTGGAAAAGGGAGGACTGAACGGGAGATATGGTGAATGTGTATAATATTGATAGTGGCAGGGAAGGAGTGAATGTGGAATGATTTGTTCCCATACAAGAATTAAGGGCATCAAGCAAACAGGTAGCAGGTGCTGAGCACATGAAGTAGGTGGTTCTTCACCGAGCTGCATAGCTGTGCTGTGGACCTCCATGCATCAGGGGCTGTGGATGATAATGATTCTGGACTTGAAAAATGACTAGATAAATGTGTAGAAGAGAAGCCAATTGCAGGGTACTGAGTACAGAGATCCCATCTCTGGTTCAGGAAGTCCAAGCTGTAAATTTTTGGAGCTGGAAGATTATTCTAGGGAAGAACTGTTGTGCGATAGCCATTGTAGATATCCTTAGGTAGACACCTGGTGCTGGTCTCTGTTGAACACAGAATACTGGGCTAGGCAGACATTTTCTCTAATGTGGTGTGGCTGATTTTAGGATTTTATGATGGATTTGTAGCTAAGTTACCTCTGGCTCTGTAAGTAAAATAATTTGCTAAATTTCATCAACCCCATTTGTGGAGCTGTGCAAAAACTTTGCCCAGAAAGAGGAAGCTAGCTGATGTTACTACTCCTGAAGAATTGTGCTCTCAGGATAAGGCAGAAATTGGAGATGTTATGATAGTTTTAAGACATAGCAAAGAAAAAGATAATTACATCTTATAAATGCCTATTTTTTTATAAAAGACAATCTAATAAATATTTTAGTAAAGCCTGTTGTCTTTTGGGTTCAATAATGTCACATCTTGTAGGTACCAGCTCTCCAGATTGTAGCTTCAAATGTAGATGTCTTCAATTTATCACTTTTAAAAATCGGAACAAATGATCATGTACACTCACAGAGGTAACTCTCAGAAGAGATTAACGTTATCTTGTAACTTTACRTGGCGCACTATCAAACATCTTAGTGTCAATTTCTGCAAAGCAATAGGCATAACAGCTATTTCATAGTTATTCAGAATGTATGGTGTTTCTATTTTGCCCAAATAATGAGAAGCCAATGTGTCTGCCAGACGAAAACTTGCCATTGTGTGCTTTGGTCACAGCTACTTTTTAATGCAGTCTTTTGCACCCTTTGGAAAGGGTGAGTGGTGGAATCGGAGCAGATAAGGGAGGGGAGAGAGGCAAGCAAGGTGCTGCTAACAGTGAATTTCATAGAACAGATCTGCCCATACAAGACAGCTACATCTGTTAAACCAATTTTAAATCCTGTATTGTTAAACTACAAACCACATGAACTCTGAAGCCTTATTCAGCTGTGGAAGTTACAGTCCCCCTTGCTTATTGATGTCCTTCTGCTAGAGGTTACTGTCCCTTCCGATTTGCTGGGCAACTGCTTTCCAGTTTTGTGAGTGATACCTCATCTACTATAATCAAAATGAACGAGGCTCGTTCAAGTAAAAAGTCTTTGATAACTGGAGGGAGCACTCACCTGATCCTGTGTAAGGGCAGGTCTGAGCGTATGGTAACTCCTTGCCTGGGACTGTTGGCACAGATGGAGAAGGGAGCCTTTCACACCGCAAGGTCTATAGAACAGCCTGGTTCCATAAGTGTTAGTTTTTTCAACTAGCTTAAATGATGCACTGACTTAATTTAAGGGAATTTCCTTATCTGGGGAAGGTAAAATAAACGTTTATTTTCTGTCTGTGTGTCTCAAAATGTTCAGCTTATCCCTGTATGTTACATTGAAGGTAGTAGAATAAAGGATAGATTCAGGCTSAACAACCCGAAGAGAAGCTGTAGCTAAACATCAGCTTGTGTGTTTTATGTGGTTTAAAGGACGTGGAAGGAATGTAGGTTGAGTGCCATCTTTCTGTACTTAAGGTCTTTGCTTGGCTGCCTTTAAAATTTTAAGGGAAATCACATGTCAGGGTTGCAATAAGAATCCAAATAAAATAAACCTTAAAACAAGTCAACATAAAATAAAAGTTACTCAAAGCAGAATGCGTATCCCTCAACAAGTAAGAAATACTGGATGTTTATTGGGGGCTTTTGTTAYTAATTTAATGCCAAAGAATTCAGATGCCATAGGGACAGCATAAAGCGTATGGTTGGATAAACTGGGTAAGTTCTCCAGGTTTTATCATTTACATCTTAACACACCATGACAATACAATGCAAGAATAGACATACCTGGGAAATTTATCAAATCTTGGCATGTGAGTAGTGGTTCCTTTGGCCATTAGGACAAACGGCCATCTTTAATACTGGCAGGCTTGTGATCTTGCTTGCAGGAGCATTCCTGTTTGTAAGGAGTTCAGACTGCTGCCAAAAATTATTTGAATGTAAAAATCGTGTGTGTGTTGCTTAGGTTTTGCTGCTTGAAAATCTGGTTTGTTTCAAGTCATCGTTAGCGTTAGCTTTTCCAGCGTTGTTGAAAGGCAGCAAGTTCTGCGCGCTGCCCTCCACCCGCTCCTGCAAAGGCTAAAACAACTGTGAGCATAGAGGAGAGTGTGATCTAATGGTCGGAGCAGAACAGGCTGAGAGTGGAGATTGTCTGCTTTCAGAAGCTGTTCCCTCACTATGCTAATTTGTTGGATGGTTTAAGTTTTTATAAAACAATTACTTTTCTTCTGGAAGATACAGCCTATGGAGAGAGAGCTGAAGGACTTAAACTTAGTCTCCCTTTGTCTATATGGAAGCCATAAAAGTAAAAGCTAGATTTTGGTAGAAGCATTTCATAACAACAAAATTCAAATTTGAGACGGTTAATTGTATGACCAACAGATGCAACCTGAGATTGGGGAAGATTAAAAAAAAAAAAAAGCGCACATACAACTCAAAAACAAAACCTTGCTCCAGGTCATCAGCTAAGGAACTATAGAAACCTGAAAGAAACTGTTTACTCAAATACAGTTTTGCCTGGTGGGCATGTGCATTGTGAGATTATTTTGCTATGAAACATTTGACATATCCTGCTGGGTTAAGGGTCCTTGACTGTCACTGGTTTGTTATGGCATTATAACTTCCACATACACTTTTAATAGACTGTTATTTTTGTCATCAAGTTGCTTTCAACTCTTTCAGGCGGCTGTATTTCTTATGTTGTAGCTACAGCTTTTAGGAGAAAATCTTTATTTGTTAACCAGAACAGTTATGATTCTTTTGGCATTACTGCGTTCTCTCAACTATAAAAAAACTCAGTATGTTTCTTCTTCTTCTCTGATTGCAGGAAAGCCAATATTTTCAGTGGACATTCATCCAGATGGGACCAAGTTTGCAACAGGAGGACAAGGTATGTCTGTGTACTGACAGAAGGCAGAATTTTGGGCTATAATAGTCTTGTGCCTCACAGCACTTTAATAATTTTGACTCTTTTAAAAACACATTTCTTACATAATTATCTGCTTCTTGGAGATATAAGTCATTAATATGTATTGAAAAGTGCTATTGTTACTAGAGTAGGCAGGGTGATAGTTTCTGATGTACTTATCCCCTTGAGCATCAGTTGACATAGTAGCTGAGTAGCTGAGATAGTTGAATTGTGATCATACTGGCCACATTGCTTTTATATCTGAAGAGGAACTGAATGTGAAGTTTGGCTTTTTGAACGACTACATAGTGGAATTATTGGGACTAAAAAAATCCAGTTATGTAAATTGAATTGTTCAAGAAATATAAGCTAAAATATTGTTTGGATTACTATAGTGAATGATTTTATATTGGATACAACAAGTACAATTTAGGTTTTATATTGGATACAACAAGTACAATTTAGGTTTTGAATGTCTCTCTTCTCTTGTTAAATAAGATTTGATTATAAATAGTACATTCTTATAGTTGGTATTACTGTTAGGTATAGTGGTGTCTTTTTGTTTTTGTTTTTCCCTTGAACCAGGCTGTATAACTTAGTTTTTAATAGCTTCAAGAAAAACACTTGAGTACACGTAATTGAATCAGAATGGCATCTATTATTAAATATTTCCAAAGCTCCCACTGCAGTAGCGCCTAAGTGCTACTGTCTGTTCTGAAACTGAGAGTAAGCTGAAAATCTCTTTTGCTTTTTACACGTATATAAGATGATGGCTTTTTGTTCATCTGCAGGCCAGGATTCTGGGAAAGTTGTGATCTGGAATATGGCTCCTGTCCTGAAAGAGGAAGATGAAAAGAATGAAAATATTCCCAAGATGCTTTGTCAGATGGACAATCACTTAGGTAACATAGATTCTTTGTACTGACTCTAAGTAATTTGCCAAAGTTTAAGCACTACATCTGTTTGTAATTACAAAAATAATGCCCTGTCCAGTGGTAAAAATCAATAAAATACAGCAGAGCAGTCTCAGACTTTGGCTATGTACTTTTTTAGATGTTCAGCAGAACATGTTGTTAAGCTGTAGAAAAATATTTAGAGAAATATAGAAGTATTTACTTTTGGAAATCTCTTCCATATGAACCTTTTCAGCTGTGGCCACAAAATAATTGATAATACATGTTTTGAGAAACTGGACAACTTTGAAGGAAAAGGCAAGAGAAGGAATAAGTATAAAGAAAACATGAAGTATATCGGTTATAGTTCTACATTATTCTGGGTTTATTGCATATTGTATTTGAAGAAACTATGACTATCTGTGTTTTCTTCAAAATATACCTTTCCTTCTTTGCCATCTTAATCCCACCTAATTTATCACAAGCAGTTTTCTTTGTTAGGTGAATATCAATCTTTATCCTTATGAACTACTTTTGCTGAAGCATTTATTTTAAATAAGGGATGATTTCTTTAAACTAAGAAGTTCCTCAACTGCTACTGTAAGATAAGTACCAATTCATTTATCTAGAGCAGACAGAGTAACTGCTTTGAGTAGAAAAAGCACGCTTACTAAATCCTAAACGTCTTCTGTCAAGTTCTGCTTATTATGAATTCTGTTCCCGGTGTAGAACCATTTATTGTTGTTTTTATCTTACAAACTTTCTTTTCTACATTTCAGCTTGTGTGAACTGTGTGCGATGGTCCAACAATGGAGTTTACTTGGCTTCAGGGGGAGATGACAAGCTGATTATGGTGTGGAAGAGAGCTGCGTAAGCATGTTTTTTCCTTTGCAGTTCTGTATTTTATTTCAAGCAGGTTACTCTGTCAAGTCTCCTACTGTTTCTTCTCCGTGCCAGCCTTTTGCAAGTTCTCTGCTTCATGTTGTGCACATGGAGCTGAAATCCATGAGATCACATTACTGCTATTGGATATTTGTTCTCTTATCCTGTCTCTTGGCCTGCAGTGTCTCTCTGCGTGGCCAGTCGTGCTCCTGTCTAGGAGTTGAGGAATTTTCTTCTGTCCTTGAAGAAAACTTCCCAAAGAGATTTAAAGAGTTATCTTAAATATTAGCATTTTCTTACTATCTGTAGACTTTCTACTTTTTATTTAAGTTAAATTTTAATAACTGAAATTACTTTCTATAAAAAGAACTAAATTTTTGTGTTTCAATTTTCTATTCAGTTATTTCTTCAATGAAAATAGAAGTGTGCTTTCTTTAGGAAGAAACAGCTTGATGAAGAAGTTGGTGTGGTTCTGTTGATAATTCTGTTGTTCCTGTTTTAATTAGGTACATTGGACCTAGCACTGTGTTTGGTTCTGGTAGCAAACTTACTAATGTTGAGCAATGGAGGTGTGTATCAATTCTCAGAAGCCATTCAGGGGGTAAGTTAAAAGGTGTAGAATGAACCTAATCTGAATGCATTTGTTAGAACTTCTTTTCACTAGCATACTTATCTTTTCAAAACCTATAGATTTGGTGGCAAGTCAGTAATCCCTTTTAAGAGTGACTATGAAAATGTATCAGAAAATGTTGTTTTTAATCAAATTTCAGTTTTCATACAAGTAACGTGGCAAACTGTATACTGGAAAAATGAGCAACTAAGGAATTTTTTTCACTATTTGTTAATTTAAAAATGAATCTGAAGTAAGTAAGTTAAACTGTATTTTTATTTAAATAAATGTCCATAGTTATAGTTGATAGTCTCCTGGTTGGCAAAAGAAAGTTGTGTAAACCAAAGAATATTAGTGTTTATTTAGAAAAAATAATGAAAGTGCAAATGCAAAAGATGAATAAACAGGAAAATTTTGAACACTTGTTGATGTGAACTATGATTAAAATCAAGATTTCAATCACTTTTTTCTAACATACACGAACTGATCAAAGTAAATGCATTGCAATAGCTGCTGTTGCTTTTTCATTCAAAACAAAGCAAAAGATATACCTTATACAGGTGTGTTAGTGCTTCCTATAACCTCTAAACATTGCATTCTCTACCTCGATTGTTTTTTTTTCTTTTTCTTTTTTTTTTGGCATCCCCTGTTGAACATTACGAATGGGAGTGCCTTGCTCCCAGATTGTCATGTTCTTTCTTTATTTTACTCTAGTGAGGCTATAGTCCTTTCTCAGTGATGGAAAAAGCATTGTCACAAGTTTTTTAAATAGAATTTTGATTCTCTGACTACAAACAATGTCTTATATGGAAACATTTGTTTTTTTAAACAGATGTCATGGATGTAGCATGGTCTCCTCATGATGCCTGGCTGGCATCGTGCAGTGTGGATAACACTGTTGTCATCTGGAATGCTGTCAAATTTCCAGGTGAGAATTCTTATATTTCAGATGTGCAGGTATGTAACTCTGACAAACTCCTCCCTTTATTGCTGTATTTCACTGACTGTGAAAATGTATGTGTACATATGTAGCGTATGTATATGTGGGAATGGGTTATCCTGTCCTTTGAGATGATACACTTGGCAATCTGGTGAGTCCCGAGGTTTGATGACAATGCGCTGTGGATTCCGCTCTGCTGTAGACAAAGGTTACAGGCAGTTTGTGCTGCTAATTTTATATGAAGCTCATTATTACATGTATCTTCTTTCTCACCTTCTTTGTAAAATCACAGATAAATAGAAATTTGGCCTGATATTGGGAGTATATAATTTTTTTTTTCTTCTACTTTTGTACCACTAGGACTTTCTATCCTTTTACCTTTGGGGGCCCCTTATCTTATTTACCTTATTCTAAATGTTGCTGCTTAATAACCAGTGTGAATTTACCTGATGAAGGGGAGAATGGAAGAACTAGCGGAGCCTTAACGCCATCTTCTCTCACAGTAACAAAAGTTCTCAAGTCTTCCCTTTGATGGCTGTCTTCCTTCTTCTACTGCTGCAGTGCTGGCAATTCATACAGTCCCAAGGCCAGGTGCAGCTAGTCAGTCTCTGTGACAGCTTTATCTGACTTGCGAGGGCCTGCAGCAGCCAGGGAGCATGTGCCTTTATTTGGCTGCTTCTCTTCACATGACGTGATGTAGGCTCAAGCTCCCATTGCATGATGCATAGACACTGCGACTTGTTTTAGGGTTGCTTCCCTAAATATCTGATAATATCAGATAATATCAGATAATATCAGAGGTGTTATTCTTTCAAGCTGTGTAGCCTGTGCAGTATTCTCAGCCTCTTCTTTAACAGTCTGATAAGCAGCATATTGACTGAAAATGGGTTACCGGGTCTGCCAGGCTTCCGTATCTCTTCAGTCATAACTTAATTTGTGTTTGCTGCACAAAGTTAGGTTTGTTGTGATGGTCTTTGGGTACAGAGGAAAAAATGAAATTTTAACTAAAGTTCCAATTAAACTGCTGCTTTCCATAGCTTGAAAGTGCTGTTCTAGACTGCCTGGATTCTGCGAGTCTCCCAGCTCTGATCTATTTCTTTACATAGAGTTTTGCACTCCTTATTTTGGCCAGAGTTCTCTTTATCATGTTTATGTATCACCTTTGGTTTAAATACAAGTTCCAGTTTGGTTGGTGTGTTGGTGTTTGTATATTTAAAAAGAGATTCTATTTAATATGCTGTTTCAAGAAGACCTGTCCTGTAAGAAATATAGTATCCATTCTGTATTCTCAACTCTTTTTTTTGTGTGTGTGTGCTCAGAAATTCTTGCCACTTTGAAGGGACATTCTGGCTTGGTGAAAGGACTGACTTGGGATCCTGTAGGAAAATATATTGCCTCTCAAGCTGATGACCGAAGTTTGAAGGTGTGGCGGACCATGGACTGGCAGTTGGAAACCAGCATCACAAAACCCTTTGATGAGGTACAAATGTGTGACCATTCTTTACAGAATAAATGAAAAATTGTAAGAATAACTCTGATGCTGCAGAGATATGAGTTAATTAAACAGYGCTGGATCAACTGAAACTATTAGCTGGTAGATTAAAAAAAAAAAAAAAAAGCGGGGGGTAGAATTGAGACTCTCATTGCCATCAAATGTTGTGGATGCCGGAAGTTTACATGGATTACGTAAACAAGTAAATTCCTGGAAATGCAGAGGTCCTTCTAAGGAAGTATTGGCCTACCGTTCCATTGCTCTTATGCTCTTCCCTTTGCTTCTTCTATTAGCCACTACCAGAAACCAGGTAAGTACCAGGGATCCTTGGTCTAACCTAGTAGGGCCATTCTTATGTGATGACTTTGACTAAGGGATTAAATTTTGGGGTACAGAAGCTGGTGCTTGGTGAGCGGAGCATTTTACAGTGGTCTTCTGGTACTGTGATTAGTGTAATTGCTCTTAGTAAGAGACTAAATTCCTGAATTCGTGTCTGCGTTAATGTTTGCAAACTGAAAGTTCATTGTCAGCAGTTGGTGTGCTGCAGCCCTGTCACTAACCAGAACTTGGTGAATATTGAGTGTACAGTATCTAAAGAGACTTACATTCTTATAAATGCTAAGGAAATGCACTTTCTGGATTTTTTTTTTTTTTTTTTCCTTTTTAAAAAAGTTTTCTGGGTTCCTTTTTCCCTCTTTTGGTAGGGCTTCATAAATTATGCTAGATCAGCTGTATAAATGTGGCTAAGTGCTGAGAAGTGTGTGCAATGTTATTCTTTTATATCCCCAGATGATTTGTTTTGTGATTATATTCCCTAAATGTAAACTTTAAATAGTTTGTATGAAAATCCTTTGTTTGCCCAGTCCAGACACTTTTAAAGCTGTGGTATGCTTTGTTTTGTTTTTGTTTTGTTTTGTTTTTCTCCAGTGTGGAGGGACAACACATGTGTTGCGTCTCAGCTGGTCGCCTGATGGTCACTATCTTGTTTCTGCTCATGCCATGAATAATTCTGGACCTACTGCTCAGATCATTGAGAGAGATGGATGGAAAACCAACATGGATTTTGTAGGGCATCGGAAGGCAGTTACAGTAGTGGTGAGTAAGCAATAGTAACTTATCCTGAAGTAAAATTTTTAATATGTGCTTTCTGGTAATTTTATGCATAAATGGGACAATAGCTGGAGATAGGTGTAGAGATTAGTAAAACTAACACATGGTGGTGTTTAAAAATGTCAGCTTTAATGTTGGAATCAATTAATCAACCTGCTCTTCAGGTAAGAGAACTGGACATAGATGAACACATTAGGAACTCCAAACACTAACTCTGTTAGCTGTTCAGTGACTAGATGGAAGTGACTTAGGTATCTAGCATGTTCCAGTTTGCTAGTAAAATTAATATTCTTCGGCATTCCTGTTAAGGCATTCAGAAGGACCTTTAAGAAAGCATATGTGCATTTTGCCAGTGCCATTATAAAGTCTGGTTATAGACTTTGTTTCCATGAAATGCTAATTTTTTCACTTTTGAGTGTAAAATTTACTTTTAAAGCAGCTACTCTAATGTAGTTACTATAATACATCTTGTGTTATCTTGCTTGTTCAGAAATTCAATCCAAAAATCTTCAAGAAGAAACAAAAGAATGGGAGCTCCACCAAGTCAAGTTGTCCCTACTGCTGTTGTGCTGTTGGTAGCAAGGATCGATCTCTTTCTGTCTGGGTAAACTTTTTTTGCCTTCTTTGACTAATGCGGTCATTTGGATGACTTGAAGATTTAGCACAAAGGTCATGTGTACAGCATTAGAGTCTTATGTTTAGATTCATGTTTAGTTTTTTTATCCTCCCTGTTGTTAGAGGATTAGCTGGGGGGAAGTGGATTGGTATTAGTTCATTTCAGGAATTCGGTATTCTAGAGTCAAAGAGCCCCTAGAAGGCGGTGACAGAGTACGCTGCCCTGGTTAAGGAGAATAATGCATTGCCACAGCTAATAAACATAATTTAGCCCTATTTTCTTCCTCTGTCTCTTACTCATTCTCCATGTAAGTCTTAAAAGAAAAAGACTTAATTGTTATTCSATGTTTAGCCCACCTACCCTTTAGTCACTCTTAGAATCTAGCCTTGCTAGTCTGTCTTTTATGGGTACAAGAAGAATAAAGTGGGCACAGCTTAGGTGTTTCTGAGCATATATATGCCTCATCTGCCTGCTTCACTCGGACTTCTGCCTTCACTTTGGAAGTGAATGTGAAAGTGAGTGAACTTTTTAAATATACTTTTCAGGTTTTCAGTATATATGTATATATACTTTTTAATCTACACTAAAATTTTATTTTGTCTGAGGGAAGATTAGCTATTCTCGTGTTTATAGCTGCAAGATGGGTTGTTTGGCAACTACGAAGAGTGGAGAATCAGTTTAACTGATTGCAAGGCTTTGTGATGCAAACGTATGCCAGAACACACCAATTGCTAACTGCAGTCTACTATTTATAGATTCCAGTGTGGTATTTATCTGTGTCTGGCAATGCTACCAGTGCATACTCATATCAAAGTATCATTCTAAGTATATTTCGCTTTCTATTTATACTGTGATTTCATGTAGAGTGCCTGCTGAGGTTGTATTAGGTATTGTAGAGATGCAAAATTATAGGCAGTCTTTGCCCTGAAGAGCTAAAAAGAGATATATATACACAACRCAGATCTATGATGGAAACAAAAGAAAGAACTATTGAAAATCACGCACTTCATCTGTGTACTTATGAACATGAAATATCCTAGATCACATTGACCTCTCCTGTTTCCGTTTTACTTGTACTATACACTGTAGCTATTAAGTCCATTGATTTAACATTAGTTTACAATCTCAGATTTAGAACAAGTTTTGGGGAATTTCCATATTCAGTTCTTTATTACTAGGGTGATCTATCAATGTAGAGGAATCATTTTTAAGAATAACAGTGAGTTAATTTCTCTTTGCTATTGACTGGCTTCCCTTGTGTGGAGGAGTAGTCTGAATGAGGGCTTGGAATCCTAATCCATGTTCTGTCTTTCTCTTGTGCTGGCAGTTTGCAACATCCTTATCTCAATAAAGCTTAGAATATAAGCTGTCTTTAGCATCTGTGGAATTACTTTTTGACTGGTAGAGTTCTATGAATGCAGCATAAAAGGCTAGGTTCGTTAAGAAATTCAGTCTGTGTTTCAGAAAGGAGGGGAGAATTGAATGTCAGCCATGCTTCTCCAAGGCTTCTCTGTGCTGGTAATGGAATTGCTAACTTTGCCCTTCAGATATTGCCCTATCAAGCATACAGCTGTCTCTCGGCCAGATCTTACGTGGTGAATATTGCTAAGACTCTAGGAGAGGATTAATGTGGTAATATTTGTGCTAATATAGGACTTCTGCATTTCTGAGTTCTGTTTCTTCTGTTTTAAGCTCACATGTTTGAAACGACCTTTAGTTGTCATACACGAGCTGTTTGACAAGTCTATCATGGACATCTCCTGGTAAGTTGATTGCTCCTGTTTGTTTGTTTTTTGTTTTGCTTTTTTACAAAAGCCAAAATGTTATTGTCAATGTTAGGTATATACATTAACTGGAAATTCCTTAAATAGTACAGATTATAGCTATCTGAACCCAAATACTCAGCTTCTGCGGTTTTTGATTCTGCTGCAACATCTCTGGTAGTGACATTAGTTACTAACATGCAATCACTTCCACTGAGCTTGTGTAGCATTAGAACCAAGTCAAAGCTAATGTATTTAACATATGATACAGTAAAATACCTATGGAGTGAGTTCCTGTTTGTTATGATTCTTTTAAAAAAAAAAAATTGTCATAGAATATGTATTTGATAAAACTCAGGTCCACCATGTCATGTTAGGTGCATTATGTCTATGAAAAGTTATTGCACTGTAGAGTCGTGACAATTCAGGTGAGCCTTCTAGGCCAGTCTTTCCTTCGTGCCTAAGGATACAAGTTATCTAGTATCTAAAGAGAGTGTTTTTTGGTGTGTGGTTTTTTTTGTTTGTTTGTTTTTGTTTTACACTCACACTGAATTTGCTGGAGGATTTTCACGTAGAAAAAAGTAAAAGTAATGTCTCTGTTTAACAAGAATGTAGTTAAACAGTGGTATTGCAGTGCCACGTGAAGGGTGTAGATTGCACTGTGGTGAAGAGTAGCTGAGGCTGATCAGGTAGCAAGTCTCAGAGAAGGGATAATGAAACCTTTACACCCAACCACACCCCTTCCACCAACCACCACACAGAAAGTAGCAGAATGGCAAGTGCTGAGCTTTCCCAGGAGGTTGCAGGACGTGTCTCTAGTGATTTGGATTGGGTTGGACAACCCCTTTCCCCAGCAGTCTACTAGCCCAAATCCTATTTTTCTCTTTTCATGGTAAGTGTTGCTTTCTCCTTTCCTGCTTTCTTCCTAATGCCCGTGGTAGCACAAGCACTGCAATGCCAAATGCTAACAGAAAGGGTGTGAAAAATAAACCAGTTTAGCCATACACGCAGGGCTGCTAAAGTCACTCTTTGAACACAGTCAGTGGCCCTATTGTGCATTTCCAGAACCCTGTAATAGTTCATCCTGTCCACCTCAGGCTGGCACCCTTGGTGCTACAGTGGAGTGGGAGATCCCTTCTCTGCTCTGAGTGCTCCCCTGGCTGTACTGAAATCTGCCTCTTGCTATCCGTTTTGGAAAGAATTGCAGCAGCCAGGAGCATGGCACCAGTCCTGGTAGCATCAGGAGGAGGTGGTRTGACCGTGATCAATGGGATGACAAGGAGCAGGGTGGAAAGTGGGAAGGCAGGCCAAGTTTCTTCATTCACACTCCTCCTGCTATTGATGACATCAAGTCTTGGGCTCTCCATGACTGTGTTTCTAACTAGCTTCTCCAGTTTATATCCTCCAGGTTCTCCTGTCTGTCAGAGCAGTCAAGCTGCACCTTCCTTCTTCCGTTTCCTCAAGGACTGCACTCCTTTTTCTCCCCAGAGTGTAAAGCCTGAGTTTAAACCTGCCCCCTGTCCCCCAAACAAACCAAAAAAACCGCACACCAAAGAAAAACCAAGACTGGAGCAGGCTGGAGGGACTAGGATAAGGAGGGAATACAGCTGATCACAAGGAGCACTAACAGAAGAAGGATGGGATCATTGGGGTCAGGATATAAGGGAACTACACTGGAGAAGTAGCTCCCAGTTAGTGGGGTCGGCCTCAATGTAGGGGCAAACCAACATCAAAGACCTGGTCATAAACAGTAGTTCTTTATCCACTGCAAGGTTTGAATAAGAAGTGACAAATACATGAGACCACTCACCCAGTAGATGATACTAAAAAGAAATATTCTGGGCCCATACATCAGGTGATTTACAGAATTAAGGGTTCTGAGGAAGAAGAGAGTAATAACTTTCTTGTAATATGCACACAGCTGGTTACACAGGCGGTCTTAATTCTAGCACTTCCTAACTTTTGAAACAGTACCTTCACAGCTATTACTGTCTTGGGTTTTTATGCTGTAAATGTTAAAGCTTACAGTCGTGTAGCTGCTTGTTTTCTATGTGCCGCATAGATTTTGCCATGAAGCTCAGTAAAGTATTATAAAAACTTTTCAAAACATTTTGCTTTCATTAATAAATTAAGGCTTAAAAGCCAATAAATGGAATATTTCATGAGAACTGCTGTTATTGTTGTAGTACAATAGCTTTGAATAGTTTTGTTTTCCTGTAGTTTTTCTTAATTCCCCATCTGCAAATTGCACATTCTTCATGGCATAAAGTCATTGGGAGTAATAGCTGGTTAACATTTTTCAATTTATGAGTGAATGGTTTTGTGGGATATTTGAGAGAGACAAAGGATCTTCAGGAACCTTGTTATTTTATATCCTGTTTACAAATTTGAATGTATGGCTAAAATTTCAATAATATGGAATGTTCCCAGAAACATGTTCCAGTCCTTCCCCAATTCTAAAACTGGACTGAATAAATTCAGAGGAACCTGATATTGTAATAGTGTTATAGCTGTCAGTTTCTATTTTAGAGTTTTAGACTTGCATCCTTCATTAAAGTCCCTCCGCACCATTATGTTTTCATGTAATAAATGCTTGGATCCAGAGGTCAATAGAAGCTCAGCAATTCTATATGCTAAGCAAGCAAAAAACTCTCAACAAGATTTTATCATTTTTCTAATTTAGAGTAGTGTTGGTTAACATAGTTACACAATGTTGAGGCTAATTCCTCTGGATGTGATACGATCAGGACAACAACCACCACAAAAAAGCTGTTTTCAAGCACCTAGAGCCACAGTGTATGTAATATAACTTTAATCCTTACTGGGCTAATTTGGATAGGACTTCAGAGTTCTGCCTGCTTTCTTTTCCTCTCTATAGCAAGTCATTGGTAAACCCACCATGTCACTGTCTCTATAAGCTCTGTGATTGGGAGCTGCTGGGTTAACAGTCAAAACTCCTCATCAAATACTATTTTTTTTCAAGCATGGAATAATAGATTATAGATGGAAGGTTGTCATTCCATTAAGGCCGCAATGTATAGTTTCTCCCATTTCTCTCCCTCCAAGAAAACCTTTGAGACCTCCAGAAGAGTGATGTACACTCTTACTCTCTACATACAAGAGTACATGCATTTTTGCTTTAAAAACCCAAACAACAAAATCAGATATATGCTCTTGCCTAGTGAAGTAATGAAATGCACATCTTGCTTTCTTTTCATTGCTGTCGCTTTAGATAATGATGATAGGAAAGACTTATTTTAGCCAACGTATAACTTCTCTCTTACAGTCTCTTCCCCTCTCCTTCCTATCTTGTTTATTTAGAGTGTAAGCTCCTTATAGGTATGGACTATCTGTTATTTGTTTCCCATGAATGATGAAGCTTCATCTTCTGTGGGCCTCTAGATACTATCCCAACACAGTAATTCTAAGGCTTAAAACAGTGCATATCCATTGCTTATCTGCTGAAGGCCCCTTTCTTCACTTAGTTCCTTTAACACGCTAATTCTTCGAACAGCTTCTACAGCAAGTATATTTATAATCTTTCATTGTTCATTGAACAGTTTGGTTTATATTCTGTTCCACCCCTACAGAAAGGTTTTCATGATGCTGATCGTGCCATGGTTAGGTGTGTTGTTCTCAAGCCACCTTCCTGTGTGCCGTCTCTGATTTGCCTTGCCGCCTTTGGAATATCAGCACGCAAGGCCCTGCTGTCCACCACTCTTTCTCCTTGCTGTCCCACTTCTTTGGTTCCATCAGTAGTTGCTGTGATAAGAAATCTTATGCTTCATGTTTTTATTTATTTTTTTATTGTTTATTGGATTGCCCTTTGGCATCAATAAAAAAGATTGAAAACAAAGATCTTTATTTCCTTTAGGACCCTTAATGGACTTGGTATATTAGTGTGTTCCATGGATGGATCGGTGGCATATTTGGACTTTTCCCAGGATGAACTTGGAGATCCGCTCAGTGAGGAGGAAAAGGTACAGTAAGCACTCAAAGATTCTGTGATAGTACATACACAATGTATTGATTCATTAAAATATTGGACTATTTATAGAAGTATGTAGTGAGTTGTTTTCATATTACAGAAAAAATGTGTTCTTGTCTATTTGCAAAACAGAATTAAAAAAAAAGTAGTCAAGCTAAGAAAATTCTACTCTGGAAAGAAAGTCTATTTGGAAAACATCCACTTGCTTACACATCATTATACATTTTAAGTAATCATTTGGCCAAGTAAACAAGGAGTGGGTGCTTCAAAACACTTTGAAATTACTCTTTAACTTGTTTATATGCAAGTCTTTTTTTAAACTGGTTTGCTGTTGGCTGTTTTTTCTTTGTTTTTTCTCTTATTGCTATTAGCAACTAAAGCTTTGTATCCCAATTAATTTAGGTATTGATTTTAGTGTTAGCTGAGAATATAAATAAATAAAACTCCTTGGCATATAAATTATACAGAGGATTTGCATCTTATTGATTCCAGTAGATTTGTACAACTCCTTTACAGCATTATCAGTGATGTCATGCTAGCAGTTATAGTCACTCCTTTGCTGTGGTACATTTTTTTTAACACCCACAGAGCAACATCCATCAGTCCACCTATGGTAAAAGCCTGGCGATAATGACTGAAGCTCAGTTGTCTACTACCATTATTGAGAATCCAGAGATGCTCAAGTATCAACAGAGACAGCAACAGCAGCAGGCGGAACAGAAGAATGCGTCGATAAGGGAGGCAGCTGGGACGGCGACAGCAGCTCCCAAAGTGGCAAGCATGGTTAATGGGGAGAGTTTGGAGGACATTAGAAAGGTAGGTGCTCTTGGATGGTCACTTTACAGTGTCAAGTACTAAGTCAGTAAGTATCAAACTGGTTGTTATAAAAACAATTTCTGCATCCTTATTCATGTTGTAGGGCACCTTTCAGTCCTTGAATGGGCCAGTTGACATTCTTGGGACTTGCTGAAGAGTTAAAATGCTTTAAGTTGAATTAAGACCATGCAGGAAGAGGCTTGTGGATATTTCTATGATGTGTGCTAAATTCTGGATGCGCAGAAAGGAAATCAAAGATGGCTAAAAGCAGTCTAACTATAGACCTGTACTTTGATTTCTCTATGGGAGAGGTTGGGAACATTATTTAATTCCCTCCTAAACACAGGAGAACAATTTTAATGAAGGATTCAGTGCACACAGATGAGAATGTTTCAGACTTGGCTCTGTAATGTGGAAAGCAGATTATGTTCTCCAAAAGTGCCTTGTTTAGATAAATCTGGAATTAAAAATGTGTGGTTTTGAGGGCAAAAATCATTTGTATTATGGTATGGCCTGAGAGCAGTACTCAAGTCCTGTTGTACTTTGTACTGTATAAGCTTCTGTTCAAAAAATAAACACCTATCATTGGTCAAAAAAAGTTGCAGTACTAAAATACACTTGCATAAATAGGAATATAGATTGAGCCAACGTCTACACAATAATAGTGCAGTCCAAAGACATTATACAGAAAAAAATCTCTATTAACAAATTTAATTGTGGAACACCTTTCATCTAATACACCTGTCTGTCAGTTGAGGTTAAAAAACAAACAAACAAACTTTTCTATTTATCAGAAACAATAATAAAATGTATTTCCCAACAGAATCTCTTAAAAAAGCAAGTTGAAACACGGACAGCAGATGGTCGGAGAAGGATCACGCCTCTCTGCATAGCTCAGCTGGACACTGGGTACATTTGGAAGTAGTTTTTAAAATCATTCCTGACCTTTTTATGTGGATTTTTTTTTCCTGATGCACACTAAGAACGTGGACCTGTTCTAATCTCATGGCATCTTAAAACATTTGCTGGGAATATCCTGCAAGTACTTAATTATGGAATGTGTTCAACCTGTGTTCTCTTGATAGTAAAATCTGAGAATAACTTGTAAGTTGTTAGAATTGAAAGAATGGTTATCTCCTCCAGAATGGCCGCCTTTTTTAAGCTTCTAATGGATAAGGTTAATTCCCATGGTCTACCACTATAGATAAGTGAAAATTACTCTAAGGTACTTCAGGTTCCTATCTGCATTACTACTTACTGGCTTTAGCTTCACTTTAAATAAGAGGAATGACTCTCGATAAGAGGAACTTTTAAAGGTTGTATATGTGTATCCATATGTGGAAAAGGGAATAATGGAATGAATGTTGTACTTAAAGAATTTTTTGAAGTATTTCGGAGAAAATATATTTGTTGTTTTGTCTGTCTTTTTTGCTTAGGGATTTTTTTGGAAGTATTTTGGAGAAAATTTATTTGTTGTTTTGTCTGTCTTTTTGCTTAGGGATTTTTTTGGAAGTATTTCGGAGAAAATATATTTGTTGTTTTGTCTGTCTTTTTGCTTAGGGATTTTTTTGGAAGTATTTCAGAGAATATATATTTGTTGTTTTGTCTGTCTTTTTGCTTAGGGATTTTTCTACAGCGTTTTTCAATAGCATCCCAATATCTGGATCTCTGGCTGGCTCAATGATGTCTTCTCAAAGTAACCAGCAACTCATGTCATTAGATTCTAATGCAGCCAATTCCCTTAATACTTCAAAGCCTTCTGTAGAGCCAACAGCAGCCAGTATAAAACCAACAGATGATACAGCAAATAAAGATGGGTCAGTATTTGCAGAAATGTTGTTTCTCGTTTTTATGACTTCCTATGAGTTTTAATCCTCCTTTACAGTACTGCAAGCAGGCAATTATTAAAGTGGTTTCCCTATCCCAAAACTTCAAGAATCTAACATTCCTGCAAACATCAAGGTTTTAGTAGTATTTGGTTACACTCTAAAGAGTGATAAATCCCCATGTATAGTTCTGAAAATGAACTTCAGTGCAATGAGCTATACAGTTGATTGTGTGCTAATGCTCTAACAAACTGGCTTGCTTATAGAATACTGGCTTGCTATCAGTAAATAATAAAAGCTTTCCCAGCAGTGGAAGTTTCCATCAGATTCTGTCCTGTATTCCCTAGATCTTGTCTCCTCAAACGTGATGCTGCTTTTGTATCTCACCGCTGTCAGATGAGAGAGCACAGTGACTGGCTCGTCAGTGCACGTGTGCTGGTTGGTCAGGGTTTCTTTCAAATTCAGTACGGAACGACTTAATTTTACCTGCGTTTCCCTCAGGGGTAATGCTAATTTGGCTTTCTCTCCTCAATACCGCCACTGTTTTTATAACACTTGCGAGAGCATAATGTTGTTGGAACCTCTACCACTCCATCAAATTTAGTTGAAATTGGCCACAGATTCAAAAGTGAGTGAGTAGACTATGAGGGATGATTGACAGACAAAACAATTAAATCTCCTTTCCTTTAGAAATTGGGCTTAAAACTGCTTTTTAGTACAAACATCAGTGGTCTTAGAGCCATTCTTTGTTCTGAATGAACTGAAAATCTCAAAAGTAAACAGTTATTCAAAGAAAAGATCTCTGGAATGTTTTAGTATGGGGAAAACATATAACTTTAAGGCAAAGGATTATGCTTGGAAAAGGCCTAAGAATTGCTTTGGATTCTTCGACAAGAACAACAAAATTAACACCTGGCATGGAATGTGTCAGCTCAAATTGTTTGGTTAATTAAACAATGGAATATAATCTTGTAATGGAAAATATTTGGTGACCTGAATAGTAGGTAAAACTGGAAACGCTACTCATCATTTAAAATAATGATCCTTTCTGTTTGGATACATAAGCATAAGCTGAAAACATTGTTTCATTCCTGAATTAAAAATATGTAAAGAGAGAATCAGTTAAATATATCTTGATTAAAAGATCCTATGCAACAACATCAAAATCTTAACTCTCATAAACAGCTTTTGAGAGTAGACAAAGCTTAGAAGATATTGACATATGAAAGGTGAAAAAAGCATATCATAATTCATGTATGTACATAAGGGAAAGGTTTCAAATATGATTTCTAGTCAGTAGAATGAATGTTAGCTAGTTATTATGAGTGATAGGTTGTAAACATTAAATCTCTTTCAATCTGTTTTTCTGTCCCTTTTATTGACAGTGTAAATACTACCTCTGCTTCAGCTGTTCCTCCTGCATCATCTTCCTCTGTGCTGACAGCTCCATCCAAGATTGAACCTATGAAAGCATTTGATTCTAGATTTACGGAACGATCCAAAGCCACCTCAGGGACTGCTGTAGTAACAAATACAAATCAGACTGTTGTGGACAGGTAAGATATAGCATGAGGACAAAAAAGGATGGTAACGTAGAGAGTTAAAAACTTGATTTTTCTGTGGTATGGATGTCATGGTGCTGGTGTTCTGGAAATTGTCCTAGGTGTCTTCCACAGATGGAAGGAAGGAGAGCTGCGAGTAGGTAAAGTTCTTTGCTGGCATTATCCCTTTGTATGTTTCTCTGGCGTGTGGGACCAAGCAGACTCTTCAGGATATTTTCCCTTTAAATTTTTGTTACAAGAGACCGTTTGTGTACGTGTGTGTGTGCATGCCTTTATGTGCGGCTGCATGCATGGGTGTGCTGCTTAGAGTACGAAAGTACCCAGCCTGCATCTCTCTGCAGGAGTGAGATTTGCTTCAAGGTAAATTACGATATGTGTCTGTAGAGAGCCTATCATAACTGCAGATGTGTTTCCGTGTTTTGCTGTGAAGGCATGCGGAGAAGACACTTTGATTTTAAGGTTTGTGGCTCTGGATCCATATGATTTAAAAAAAACAAGAACAACAATGATAATGATAGGAAAGCCTTTGGTTTTGTGACATATAGTGTGTTATGGCATAAGTATTCCAGCTTCACCAAAACAAATGCATACAAAAGCATAGCAGTCTTGAAAGAGAAGTATGTAGTCCCCCAAGGTAGTACCAATAAAACGTTTTTCCTAAATGTCTCAGTACTTTGATATCAGAGGGTTTAACCGTATGATACAGAGGAAAGGTGTATTAAATTACTCTTATAATTTTCTAATGTGTCAGTAAAATTATGCATAAAAGAATTGTTTGGCATAATTCAGATGCCCCAAAAGGGGAGGGGAGGGTGGCTTATGCAAGCTGTTCCTAGGAAGCTGAGTGGTTATGGAATAAGTGGCAAAACAGTGTCATAAGTTAATAACTGGCTATTAGAAGGAATGTGAAGAGTATGATTAAATGACCTATTTTAGGGTAGAACAGTTAACAAGAGAGTTCCCAGGGGGTTGTACTTTGTCGTCTTTAGCTCTATTGTATTCCTGAAACGGAAAATGAAGTAGTGAGGTCATTTGTGTGGTTTGCCGATACACAACGTACAGTAGTCAAAGCTAAATAGGACAAGTTTTGTGGATGGACAACGCAATGACAAATCAAGTTCTGTGTGAGCGAGCAGAAAGTATAATGTCCGTTGGAGGAAAAAAGATGAAGTATTCTTGCACCTTAGAGCTCTGAGTTACCTCTGTCAACTCAGGGAAGAGATCTGAGTGTAATTTCAGTTAAATGCTAAAATAAAGTTGTTATTTATAGCTTCACCCTGTTGCTAAATGGTAGTTTGATTCGTTTTTTTTTTTTTAAGGTGAGACGATATCTTAACAACCTACATTATACATGTTAACTGTTTTACTTAAGCAAAGGATTTGCTAGACCTCTTTGGCTTCCCCCTCTTACCTTTGTGCCTTTTCAAATACACTCAAACCTAAGAATGTACTTTCTTACCTAGAAGCATGCAGTGGGTAGGATATTTGGCAGCTGTTGAAACCAGCTTATATAAATCATGAAATATGTGGGCTTTTTTACTTGCTCAGACTGAAGGATCAGAATTTAATTAAAGACAATAAGCCCAAGGATATTCTGGAGAGCAGCAGTGACAGTGAAGAGAAGATTCCAGCTGCTAAACCACTCAGTGCACCTAAACGTAAACTGGAACTTGAGGGAGAAACAGTAGAAAAGAAGAAAAAGGGAAGGCCTCGAAAAGACTCCAGACTTGTACCAGTGACTTTAACTGTTCAGGTAAAATAAATTGGTCACTAACATTCATTAGAATTTCCAATATTCATGTAATAAAGTTCTGTGTTGACCTGTCTTAGCTTTAGCCATGATTAAGTCAAGGAAAGACCAGCAGTTTAAGGTCCCTTGGAATTTATAGCCCTCCCTCTTCTTTGCTTTTAACATTCTTTTAAAACTTTAAGATTTTAAAGAGAAGGTGCACATGGTGTGGCAAACCTGTGTGCTTAGTTTATATACAAATGCAGCTCCTTACTAAACGGTACCATGGTAAGTGTGCCAAATGTCTGTACAGAATTAAAAAAAAAAAAAATCCATTAGCTTGGTGTTCTTTGGGGTATGACACATGCACAAAAGTGTGACTTGGATTTGATAACTTGAATGGTTATGACTTGCCTAGCATCTCTCAAGTAATAAATCAAGAGTTTCCATCTTTTTTAGGGTATATTGAGTCCTCTGTTTTCAGTATTCCGAGCTTGCCTTTTCCATGAAGTGTACCAGAATTTCCATTAACTGGTTCCAGTTGAAAAGTGTTAAAAACAGCCCATTACAGAAAGTAATGGCCACATCTAGCTTTTGTTTGTTTGTTTTTAATTCTTAGACTCTAGGTTGAAAATACTTGTATCTATAAAACTAGTAGGAATAAAATATACATTTGCAAAGGGTGTTATTTGGAATTTCTAAAAGGTTTCCTCCTTCCCAGGATATCTATAGTATAGAGTAGCTTTGTTCTTAACTCTTTTCAAGAAAAAAAAAAAAAAAAAAATTCTCAATTTTTTCCAGTCCCCAGCTACACTGGCCTCTGAGAAAGATGCTGCACCAGCATTAGCACTTAAACTGCCAACCCCAATCCCACAGAAATCATTTACTTTGCAAGTAAGTAAGTCATTAAAAAAAAATCAAATCTTGCTTATTTTTACAAAAATAGATGTATTTGTTCAAGCAAACAGAATGTATTCTTCAGCTTCTATGAAAGTGTGTGTGTGTGTATGTGTGTGTGTGTATATATATATATATATATATGTATATATATATATATATATATATATAGGAGAAGTTAATAGCAAATCAGCTAAGAATAGGACACCTGTAAAGTAGCTAAACTTCAAAGAGAAATACCTGCAGTTCATCAATCCTTACTTCTAGTTAGCCAAAGCATGTCAAAAAGTTAACACTATTGAACTGTAGTAAAAGCTGCATTGTTACTATAGTTGTGTTGGTAGTACACTGCTAAAGAGGAAAAAGTTATTATTTTCCAAGAGATCTTTGGAGCTCCTCTCCACCTGAGGAGACTGGGAAATAGTATTAATTTAGGTATTTATGAAAAGTTTTTGGTTTTGTTTTTTTCCTGTGTGCTTAGGCATTGGTAATCTGGTTCTAATTGCAAGAATGCAGGAAGACCAGGCATATCTGGGCTTGATTGAGGCCATTAAATAGAAGCACAGACTTATGGAGGAATACACAACCTTCCTCCATTCTTGTGCTCAGAACAGACAGAAATAATTCATGTGTTCTAGCCCAGACTGAGCCTTGGAGGTCTACTTCTTTTGAAGTAGCACAGTGTATTTTGAAGCTATTTTAAGGAGAATGCCATCGTTCAATCCATTCTTAGATTTAGCCTTTTTCTGCATCTAACTGAGGTTGCTGGGTTTTTTTTTTTTTGAGTAGGCCTTTTCCTCTTCAAAGAAGTATTTTGTCTTTTTGTTCTTCAGATAAGTACAGATCCATCAATGTACCTTGAAGTGGAGAATGAAATGACCACAGTGGGAGGTTCAAAGTTGAGCAGGTTAAAGTGTAATCGAGAAGGAAAGGAATGGGAGACTGTCCTCACCAGTCGAATTCTCATGGCAGCAGGAAGCTGGTAAGGGAATGTCTTTTGAGGAGGTAGGAGCCCGCAGAAGATAAGTAATCCGGAAGGCCAGAAAATGCTTTTAGGGTGCATATTATCATTTTAAAATACACTTTTTCATGGTACACTTTGGGGACAATCAACTACATTTAAAAATATATATTTACATTTTACAAATAGGTAGAGGCTCTAAGGGTGTTTTTATCCACTTATTTGAAAAAATTTATTAAGCATATCATTTTTATTAGGGCTTTATGTGATTCTTTATGCTTGGTTGAAGATACTCTATTTCTTTTCTTCCAGCTATCTTGGCCTAATACAATATAATGTTCTTAAACTCTTACCCTGTGCAGTTTTTGCGGGAATTCTGATTTATTTCTGTTAACCACTTCTATTTACTGGTTTTATCTCCTTTCCTCCCCTCCCCCTTATAATCTTTATACAATATTGCATGATTGTTTTGTGGATAAAAATAATATGTACTGATTTTAGTCTCGTGAGCAGTTTTACTCCAAGTATTAGCTCTGATCTATGCAGTCTTATTAAGGTATCTTGAATTCTCTTTAGCCAGTTAAAAATATTTTCCTGTGGTGTTACCTTTCTCCTTTAAATTCCTTCGTTAACACTAAATCATGGTAAGTGACAGCTGTTCAAATGTTAACTACTAAACAATAAAAAATTTGAAACAAGATGCTATCGCGATGTAGAAGTATTTTCTGATTTTTTTGCAATTTATTTTCTCTTTACTTTTCTCAAATTTGCTTTTCTCAATTAGCCTTTTAGCTCAGAGTTTAAATTTAAAGTGCATTTCTGAAGCCTGAGCCACAAGATATTCAGCATTTCTCAGAATTTTTTTTGAAATATTTTATTTTCCTACTTGAGTTTTAAGATGAATTTCTTATAATACCCTTAAACTAATAATATTTGTAGTTAGTAGTAATATCTTTTATTAAACAGATTGGCATGTGTAGCTGAAAAAATTAGACAATCTTTCAGACGCACAAAACTTTTTTCAGGTCTGAAAAAGAAGTAGCAGATTTTGAAGCTAAATATAAGTTCAGGCCTGAAGAAGAGTTCATATACTCAAAAGCTCAACTATTTCCACTTGGTCTAATAAAAGATACTGTCTCTGCCTGCAAACCATCTCCTGCCTATATCCTTAGATCATCATAGTTATACTACTTAAATTAAGCAGACGTACCATGCCTTTTTAATATGCCATTTATATCCATCTATAGGAGATCTATCCATTTTCTGGCCTTTCCCTTTGGGACCCAGCTTTTTTTAAAAAAGTTGAAATAGTTACCTTTTGGGGGAACTATCTTGAGTTGTATGATAATCTAAGAAAGCGGTCTAGTTTTGTGCTACTTGTATTTGACAAAATGTAATTATTATTATTTTTATTTTTTTATTTATTTTTTAGTGAGATTGTAAGCGTAGCCTGTGAGAAACGAACATTGTCAGTATTTTCAGCTTGTGGTCGTCGCCTTCTTCCCCCTATAGTATTGAATACGCCCATCTCCACCCTGCATTGCACGGGTTCGTACGTCATGGCTCTCACCACTGCAGCTACGCTCTCTGTTTGGTAAGTACCAAATTAGGCTGCAGCAGCCACCTGGGCTGATTTCTGTAGGTTACCTTGTTCAGTGGCTGTGCTCATGCATTGCTGTTGAAACTGTGGCTTAAACCAAGTCAGGTCTGAAAACAAGTCCTTTTTGGATATAATATGCACTCCTTGAAAAGAGTGAATCATGCAGGAATTGAATCCCGTTTCCTCTCAATTCTAGGATGGTACATAACATTGAATTGGATGCTAGAAAGAAGATAGCTGATCACCTAGAAATTATTGGTTTAAACAACCTCCCTAGGTTAGGCTTATCATGCATGTGGAATGATTTGCAGGGGGGAAAAAAGGAGACATGAGTATTTCCAACTTCCATTGTATTTTAGCCAATAATTATTCAAGAAGTATGCTGGTTTCAGTGTTGAAAGTACTCCAGTCTTCTTTACAATGCCAAGATAAAAACTGCAGTGCTTCAGCAAACTGTTAAGTCACCCTGTTACAGGGACAGTTACCAAAAGGGTGAGGTGAAGCTCAAGTACTTGTTTTCAGTCATATATTTTAATCTAATGTTTAATATAAGCGGGAGCCCCCAAGGGAATTGTTGGGAAGATCAGTGTTTGCTTATCAGTAATGAGGTTCCCTGATAAAAAGGTTTGTAATAGTTGTTCTGTGCTATTGACTCCTTCCTTACCTTTAAGGATTTGAGTTTGCCAAAAAAAATTTTGTCAAAGAAATGAAGAAAATATCAAAAATGTTATGTCATGAATATATTAACTATATGAATATTAAATGATTTTGGAGCATCAGTTGTTTGTAAACTGAAGATCTTCCCTTTTGTCCATTTTCAGGGATGTTCACAAGCAGACAGCCATTGTTAGAGATGAATCTTTGCAAACAATATTATCAGGTAATAAAAAGGATTATTTACTTATCAACCTTTGAGCGCACCTGTACTATGTAGTGTATTTTATGAATATGCTGAAATTTTACAAAACCTGAAAAGCCGAAACAAATAACTTTCCTTCTTTGTGTATTAAATGGGAGTCACTGGCAACACTGAACTTAGTGTATAAATAAATGAGATGAAAACATCAGCCAGTAACAGATTTCTACACGACTCTGTCACTTACAATATTCCTGCTTCCTTCTGAATGTGAAAATGCAGTGTTGTGAAGAACACATGAGACAAATAAATACTTTATTTAAATCTACTGCTATTACAACAAATTCCCTGTACTTTGCACATGTGTCTTAATGATGAGCAACTTAACGAATCTGAGATAATCAGAAGTTATTACAGACCCTTCAACATCTATCATTGCCAATGTCTGGGCAAAAGAAGCAATCAAAAAAGCAGTATCTCAGAGTACACTGGCTTCTATTTTAGCTTTAATCCATACAGTATTAATCAAAGCTAGAGGAGTAGCTGTACCAGCAGTCTGCTGATGTCTTCACTGGAAGTTACATGGCATAATTAGTCCTGTGCTCAGAACGTGCACAAACCCTGGGACGGGGATATGCTGGGAAATGAGAGACTCTAGCTATTCCACTTGTACCATGTTTTCCCTTGAGAGCATGCCTTTCTAAGTGTGCTGTCTTTTAGAATTTTGGCTTAATGAGAAGAAAAAGCTAAAGGCTTTTCAAGTTACAGAAGACACGGCAGGATTGCTGAAGATTTTCTCTAGATGTGGAAAACGTTTTGATTTAAGCCAATGTTTGTATAAATTACAATATCAAGATTAATAATGTAACTTGCAGCAGAATGATATTGATGCTACTGCACTGAGCCTACTGTTCAACATCATTATCTGGTGTCTTGGCTTTCCTGTTGGTGTTTGAGAATAACACTTACTCAGCCTTTTTCTGTTGGTTGCTACAAGTAGTAATTAATGGTGGATAGCACTTAATACCATTATGAATGTTATGCAAAACTCCAAAAGAAATATTTTGGTCTGATTTGATTTGTAGGAAGTGATGCAACTGTGTCTCAGATCTTGCTGACTCAGCATGGTATACCTGTAATGAGCATGTCTGATGGAAAGGCATATTGTTTTAATCCTTCTCTTTCTACGTGGTAAGTTGTACATTATTTCCTCCTTGTACAAAGTAGCTGAACTGACATGCGTGTTCTGATTTACTGTTTCACTCCATGCTCTGAATGCTGGTCTGAGCAGAATCACACTCTAGGCTTTGCTTTTGCTTTAGTTCACTAGTGGGTGTCTAGGGTTTAGGGTCTCTTATACTGTTAGGATTTGTTATGTTTAAAATAGTTTTTAAAAACTAAAAGGTTAAACTACAGTTTTCTTTATCATTTTTTACTACACAATGTATACTATTTCATGTGTTAGTTACACCTGCCTATGTATGTGCACTTTTGTTGATGCACATCACTTGTATGTGTCAAGCAGTTGACAATAATTAAAAACAATCTAGCCTTACAATTCACCTGTTTTCTTTTACACTAAAAAAAGAACTGTTCTGGGAAAAATAGTCAAAAGCTTTCACAGTTTTGTTGGAGGTTTAGCCACATTTAAAAGATTTTGCCTGGTTTCCTAAGAAAACAGACTTGCATGCTCCAACCCTGAGCGTGTATGTGTCTGGCTTTGTCAGTGCTCATCATTCTTAGGCTTTTTTTGGTTCTGATGACCAGTTTTGGTCACATTTGAAGAGGGCTAAATGCCTCCAAGACCTACAAGCTTAATGAAGATAGCAAGTCRGGTGGGGGAAGAGGGAAGAAATCATTTGACCTGAGAGAATTCACATGGAAAACTTCATAGTCAGTAGGGAGCAAAGGACAGGCTCTCAGCCATATTTCTGAATTTGCTGGGTTGGATTTTCTTTTTTTTTGGAGGGGGGTAGTTTTTTTTAGTTTGCATCACAGCTTTGGAATTACATAAAAGAGCAGTCCCTTTAGTCATCAACACAGATTTAAACATGATAAAGCAGTGAAAGTTATTTTAGGTATTTGTACTATTTTACCTCTGATCTGTCTGGAGGTCTAAACTTAGCATTCATTTGAGCCACTGATTCCCTTGGCATCTCAGACCAGTGAAAATGATATCCTTGGTTAGGTGGAAATGTCAGCTGTAGCTGTCAACCCCCCTCAATATGAAGGAAAAGTTGTAGTGTAGGGAAAGGTTGTCAAAATGTATGATCTGTGATGACTTGTCTGGTGGGTGGAGGGACCTGACCTGAGGTAACGTTAGGTTCATAATAATAAAGTCATTACCTGTGTTCCCTCCAGTCTTCATTTTGGGGCATCACTTTGGTAGATATAAAATAACATGTAGAACGTGGATTTCCTTGTGCTTTTCAAAATTAATGCTGAATTATATTGTCATTAATCCTGTCAGCTTTGGGGTGAGGGGGATGTTTCTGTGAAAACACAAGCAGAATTTGGATCTTGAATCAGAATAATTTTTGTCCGTGGAATTCTTAAGTGTCTCTGTGAGATATATATGTATATATAGATATGTGTGTATGTGTATTTTTTCTTTTCTTCCCAGTAATCTCTGAAAATGCAAGTCAGGCTGTGAGGCAGAATAGAGCAGGACCACTCRACATCACTGCTTACTCTCTTCAAACTTGTTTTTTTGGTTTGCTTTTTTACAGGAATCTTGTTTCTGACAAGCAGGACTCTTTAGCGCAATGCGCAGACTTCAGGAATAGTTTACCGTCCCAAGAAGCCATGCTGTGTTCTGGGCCCTTAGCTGTAATACAGGGACGAACATCAAAGTATGCGCTTAATTGTTTTGTTTGTTTGAGCGATGTTTCTCTCTTTTTTTTTTTTTTCCTTATTATTTCTTTATGTTCTTGAATCAGTGAGTTAATTSTCGATGATGTTGACACTGAAAATTAATCTACTGGTAGTTCATAAAGTGACTTCCCCCTTCCCCCCCCCAACCTTTGCACACTCATAGTTTCTATTTTAGTGTTATTTAGAGATTGTTCTGGGGATGCAAGAAAGTGTGCTCTGAGCTTTTAATGATTTTGCTTAAGGCTCCTCTTTATTGAATTGGTACAGTATTTGACAAGTCTGAACATGTAATAGTTTGAATAACTAAACAATTTCTTATATTTTGCATTTTAATTTTTTGTTTACTAGCTTTCTTGAGTTGGTCTACAACTTTTGAATAGTTCAGCTATCCTCAGTGGATTTATTTAATGAAGTCTATGAGAAGGTTGAGTGATTAGTTATCTGATGCATATTTTTAACATCCAAAAATATCACCAGAGAATTGTGTGAGCCAGAGCAGACTTCTATAGGTACCTTAATAGCTCATTCTCACCTGTATCTGACTCAGGTTTTCCAGGCAGGTTTCATTGCTGTTTCTGGCCTTTACATCTCAACTTACTCCATTTTTTTAGTAAGAGGAACTATAGAGAATGGTATGGTTTTTATTGTGCTTTTCCTTAGGGGACAAAAAATAGCAAGCTAATCGGGAGAAAATATT
This sequence comes from Apteryx rowi, assembly GCF_003343035.1. Classification (NCBI taxonomy): domain Eukaryota; kingdom Metazoa; phylum Chordata; class Aves; order Apterygiformes; family Apterygidae; genus Apteryx; species Apteryx rowi. The sequence continues at coordinate 930,515 of NW_020451238.1, read as the reverse complement.
TAAAAACCAAACAAACAATACTAGAGTCTCTGAGAAAGAAAATACCGTACTTAAAAAGTAGCAAACTTTTCAAAAAAACTACTCAGTTACTTTTTTCAAATTAGCATTCCTACAACAGTATATTTAAATGAGAAAAAAAGCCTTTTAAGGCTTTAGGTTAATCTTATATTTTGTGCTTGTCTCATAGCTTTCACCTGTGCGGAGTATAAGTAGGAAAGGCAAAGACAGTCATCTTAATTTCCTGTAAACATTTAGGAGGACTTTGTCCCTGAAAAGCCTGTATTTTTTTTTAAAAGGGAAATCAGATGAAAGGAGGAGAGAAAGAATAGGAGRCAGAAAACCCTCCACTGGCCTTGATGCCCATAAGCAGTCCAGCAGAGGAGGAGACAGTTCTGTTGGTTTCTTCCCCATGTGATACAAGGGGTTTGCTGTGAAGTGCTGCCTTTGTCATTAAAGACTTGAACTCTGAAAGCACTAGGTCCCTTTGAAAGACGAGTGTAGAGTATTTTCTGCATTACTAGAATATATGTTTTGTAAATTAACCTCTGAGTTTATAGCTGCCATGCTAATTTTTCTTTTGGTTTTGTAGTTCAGGAAGGCAAGCTGCAAGACTGTTCTCCATGCCTCATTTAGTACAACAAGAAACAACACTTGCATACCTGGAGAATCAGATAGCAGCAGCACTTATGTTACAATCCAGTCATGAATATCGCCACTGGCTCCTTATCTATGCACGGTACCTAGTTAATGAAGGTGAGACCTGGCATGCTGTGTTACTTCTTTGCAGTTCTGATGGATTTTTAAGAAACCCTCTATTCATGTGATGTATATTTATGATTGTACTTAACATTCTCCCGTTTAGCACTTGCCTTCTGGACTCAGTGGTTAATTAAAAACAAAACGGCTGAAGTGCATTTGCTTCCTATAGTGTTCAGTGCTCTAGAATCTTACTGACACGCTGACGATGAACTGATAACGCTTTGGGGAAACAGTGCCACCTATGGACTTCAATAATAGGAACTGCATTGTAAAAGAGGCCAGTGATCTGTCTGTCAAGCAATATTATAGCCAGATATATTATCTGGCAGCAACTACTGACATGTTTTGGGAAGCAGCAATACCTTGCAAAATATGTCGTGTTCCTCAGCCTAGTGATCACTGCATGCTGTGAAGTGGAAGAATTGCTAGGGTTAAAGTTTATATCAGAGCATGGACAACTGCAGGGAGCTTGCTTGTGTTACTTGCCTTTTTAAAAAAAAATTTATATACACGCACGCACACACACACACACATATATATATATATATATACACACACACACACATACATACACACATATATATAGACATGTATATATGTGTATATAAACATTTTAATTTTTCAGCAGCATGGACTGGTGAGCTCCATAGGTTAAATTCTGTGAGCAAAGAAACACAGAAATAAGGTTRCTTGTATCTATTTTATTTCTGAATATAGTTTTTCTTTATGCTGTTATTAACGAACTAGCCTTCTTCATGCTTCTTGGATGCTAAAGCACTCCCTTGTACCTTTGCTTGTCTGTCTCCCAAATTTAGTAGTTCCCACTAATTCTGCCTTATTCCTCACCATGCATAATCACTTTACATAGAGGGAAGCCACCTAACACCGTGCTGGCAGAATTAAAATTGAGATCATTAATTCTTGCCTTTTGGTCCCAACTTTATTTAATAAAGAGAGCCAAATGAATTGCRTGTGGTTCTCTCTGTCCTCCATTGAAATTAAAATGTTCGTCTTGGGCCTTATGTGAACACAGTTATACTTTAAAAAGTCTTTGCTAGTTGACAGCTTCTCCAATTTGTATGCAGGGTTCATCTTAAAATGTGAAAATGTCATTACCTTGTATGTACACGCTGGATGCCATCTTTTCCCCTTCAGTGGTTGTCATTTTCTGGTTAACTCCTCTGATATGATTTTTGCATTAGTTCTCAAAGTCTGTCAGTTACATAAAACATTTCTACTGTTTAAATGTGTGTACACACACACACACACACACACACACACATATATATCTTGGGGGCGGGGGGGGTGGGGGCAAAATCGAGGTTGGGATGGCTGTTGTAACAAACTGGACTACCTACTACAATTTTTTCCCCTGTTGTAGAGCAACTTCAGTAGCCCTGTTTGGTTTTGAGAACTTGAGATAAAAACCTTTGGAAATTTGAAATGAATCCTTTACCAATCATCTTATCTTTACAAAGATTTCYTGCTAGTTCAAGGAGAATAACTTACTTTTTCAGGAATCATACTTTCTGGCTTTATTTTATTCTAGATACTTGTGACTCTTTTCTGAWGAGTTTTAGTTAGATTGTATAGTGGTTATATATAGTTAAATGTTTATGAATGTGATTTTATTTCTGATCATATTCAGGGTTTGAATATCGTTTGCGAGAATTATGCAAGGATTTACTGGGTCCAGTCCATTACTCAGCTGGAAGCCAGTGGGAATCAACAGTAATGGTAAGTTTTGACAAAGAATGAGGGAAAGTTTCCCATGTCAGCCATGGAAAATGGATAGTCCATATAACTTAAAATACGATTGAAGCTTTGTGGCAAAAAAGCAACCACAAATGATTTTTGCTAACCCTGGAACCCCTTTGTTCTCTACTCCTATCCCGTAAGAAGGCTTCTTCCTCATGGAACTTGTATTTATATCATATGAAACGGTAGACAAATACTTAGTTTCATGGTCTCCATTCTGGTGCTGTTTTGAATATCAAGCAGCCAGAGTAGAGTTGCACATTCAAGTCTCCACATTCCTCAGACACCGGCTCTGCAATAGGGACGTGCCAACAGAATGTCTCCCCTGCTCGCCAGCACGTCTGGAGTCTGTAACTGTGTGGAGGCTGCACCAGCTTCATGAATATATAAATGCAAAGGCAGTTTTTATTTTGGGAGTTATGTAAACAGCATAAAAGCATGAGATACACAGATCTCTCCAGGCAGGAAAAAAAAAAGGCATGAATCATAAATAGTCCTATGGAAAATATTCATGATATGAAATACATTATGAGGATGCTTTTGTGTTTTTTGTGCAGGGTTTACGAAAGAGAGAACTATTGAAAGAACTTCTTCCTGTTATTGGACAGAACCTTCGCTTCCAGAGGCTTTTCACAGAATATCAGGAGCAGCTAGACATCTTGAGAGACAAGTAGCATGTCCCCAGATTTTCCCTGAGGGGCCTGGTCCGAGAGAAACTGCTGAACAGCATTAAACAGAGAAGAGGAGAGAGCCCTGTCAGAATGGGACACTCCTGAAGAGGGCAGTACTCTAAGGGTCCCAGACACTTCACGAGTGATCTACTTTAGTTTTTAAAGAAGCTCACAAGTGAATTCGTGAATATGAGTGGGTGAGCTAGACCGTTTCCCAAGTGAAACTTAACCATCAAAGCTGTGGCCTCTGTTTCTGTGGAAAGTCGTGGATATGTACTTCAGGGGGGTCCTTTTGGATCTGGATCTCATTTTAATATCAAAACTAGCTGAGAACTGTTTGTGAGGTTTCTTGGATGTCCTGTGAAAAGCACAGTACTTCAGAGTACACTGAACAGCATATTTAACCCTGTTTAGGGGTTTTTGCCTGAGGATTTATTGAGGCTCAACACTATATTAAATTAGATGAATGAGCCACATAAAAAGAAATTTCATAAATATTAAGGTATTATGCAGCCAATAGACTTTCCTGTGAATATAATAATAATAAGAGGCTGTTCTAACACATGGACTATTTTTGTACTAGAATTTGCTAACTTGTAATATGAAATTTTATTTGGCCAGTAATCAGGCTATCTCTACAAAGTCATCTGGTAGGAAATTTAACTCTAATTATAAAAGCTATGTTTCAAAATAATTCTACCAAATTAACATGTCATCATTTGGTTTTTAATTTTTAAATGTTTGTAAAAGGCATTTGGGGGGAGGGGGAGGGATGTAAGGGGGTGGCTCTTTTTGTAAGTACAAAAATAAATGAAAGCTGCATTGGTTTAAAAAATGTGGTCTTGTAATGTTATTTCAAAGGGTTCAAATCTCCAGAAATGTCAACGTGGACTGAATCATTTTAMATCTAGAAATAAGGAATACTGTCTGGGTGATCTTTCCTCTGAAAACATGATCAGACAAGTATTTGTGATCACTGTAGAGAAGCTACAGAATTTTCTTAGTGCCACATCTCAGCTGAGGGCGTAGGAGCTCTGTGTGGGAGCGCTGGTTATCTGTGCTGACGTAATGTAAAAGGGGCTCCCCTAACCACTGCTAAAAATGGTCAGCACTGCAACCAGAAAGGAGCTTCCTGCACCTATGGCCGTGTTCCTTGTCTGGCATTTTGTAAGAGCAACACAGTGCAGGTGCCCTGCCTGACGTTCGCCTGTGGAATGGTTTTGGAATTGCTTTGAAAACAAATCTATCAACTTGCTTGTTTTCTTCCCAAAAGTCTACTTGGTGCTGGGAAAGAAGAAAGTGGATGTCTTGGTTCTTTCCAGGACCTAACCGTTCAGGTGTGCCCCAGTATATGGCGTTAGTTTGAGATGTTTTTGACTTAAGATAATTAGAGTGTTGAAATGAGTAACTGTATTTCATTATCAAACTGCCATATAGGTGCACTTTGTCCCCTAAGCTTCTAGCAGAAGCAAACAATATCCTTCRCCCCTGTTAGGAATGCCAGGCAGCCGTGACAGGAACGCGCTGCCTTGGACTTTGGCTGGTGGGGACTGACCCTCCAGGTAGGCAGCTCTGCAGTTCTTGTGGCTGTCGGGATCTTAGCAGGAAGGATGTTTTCTTTAACGGCAACACAGCCTTCCAAATGTGGAGATCCTGTATCGACTGGTCAAGGTCTTCTGCTACCTTGCGAAGCCCAGAACACATGAAAGGCCCCGACAGGCAGAGGATTACTTTTATCGTGGCAATCTCATGTGCACACTGACTGAAGTGTCTTAAAGAGCAATAAAAGCAAGTGGCAGGACATTTCCCACTAGTGGGAATGTCCTGAGGGCACAGGGTTTTTTTGTTTAGGGTTTTTTTTGGTTGGTTGGGGGGGGGTTGTTTTTTTTCAGGTAGTTGATACAAACAAACCCAACCTCGCTGGAGACCATGCGACAGCAGTGATTCTGGCCTGGTGCCCCACGTCTGCTGGGCCCCCAGCGCTCTGCTCGCACGCGGCCCCTCTCCTTCCACTGCGAGGAGGAGAGGCTGGAGGCAGAGCCCGCTCCCCTTGCCCCGCCGCCGCAGCAGACTGGGCTGGAGGAGACGGGGGCATCCCTGCGGCAGAGCGGGCCAGGCCAGGCCAGGCCGGGCCGCCCTGTGATGGAGCAGGCCCTGCTGCCCGCGGCTCTCCCTCCCTTGGGCGCAGGGTGGCCTGGGAGGGGCGACGCTCCCCGGCCCTCTGCTCGGTCCTTCGCCACCCCAGAACAGAGCAGAGGCAGACCCCGGCCTAGCGAGATGAGAGTGGCGGGAAAAGGAGGTTAATAAGGAGGGAAACTCATGGTCCCTTCACGTTCCCCCAGTCGCTGGTCCACGAGGTCCAACAGCCCTGCGCCAAGCAGGCGCCGGTGCAGCGGGTGCTGCTGCGAACGACTCCTCCGCTATCGCTAATCCACCTCTGCTCGCGGGAGCAGACGTTACATTCCTCCTTGCGGGCAGTGGTTAAAATACCAGACAGACACCGTATTCGGGGGGAAACGGGGTCTGGTACAAAGCTCGGGGCAGCCAGGGCACCCGGAACGCCGCCCGCCGCCCGTGTTCCCGCCCGGGCCCGGAACGCCGCCCTCCGGCTCCTTTGTCCGCCCGCGCCCGGAACGCCGGAACGCCGCCCGTGTTCCCGGCCGCACCCGCCGCCGCCGCCGCACCC
>NW_020451238.1:835220-924356 GCF_003343035.1 Apteryx rowi | reverse complement strand
GGGCCCCCCGGTGTGCGTGACGCCGGCTGGGCGCTCGCAAGCCCCCCAGGTGCGCCCGGGTTTGCGTGACCGCCCGTGGGAGCCTGCGAGCCCCCGGGCGGCTGCGCAGGGCCTGGAGCTCGCGACGCCCCGCGCCCGCTGCGCCCCGGGCCGCGCGGCGCTGCGAGTGAGCCCGCTGTCTCGGCAGGTACATCACGTGCGCGGAGTACACGCAGTTCTACGGAGGGAAGAAAGCGGGTGAGTGKTGCCGAGCTCTGCTTCGGCCCTCCTGCCGGGCGCTCCCTGCGGGGCTGTTTGACATCGCTGCTGGTGCTGCTGCCGCCCCGTCCTTGCCCAGCCTGCGGTTCTGGCTCGCTCGCAGCCGCTCTGCTCTTAGCGGTGCTGCGAGTGTCCCTCCTCACTGGAAAAATCTCGCGGTCTGGGCGCCGTCCTCCTCCCTTACGGCCTGGATATTGGCAGGCCGACATCCTGCTCCTGTTGCTGCATCTTTCTTGGTTTTCATTCTTTCCGCTCACGTATTTAAGTCTCCTTCTCTTTGCTTTATTGGAGCCCTTCAGGGTTTGTTCTGCATGTCCTGACCCTTGCTTCCTTCGTCTGCGTAYGCCACGGCTCTCGGGGACACATGGGGTGGTTTAACACAGGGTGGCTGAAGAAGTGACCTCTTGGAGCGGAGCATCCTCCTGCTGCTGCTCGGGGGTCTGAACTCGTCGTGAGCTGGCTTTGAGCTGCCGGACTTTACAAGTGGAGTCCTAAAAGCGGTGACACTGACCTTAGGCTTTCACAGCTGTTCTGTGGGAAAACTGTAGCAATGCGAGGTTTGATATCCAGATCAGATGATCCCTGCCCTCAGCAAGATCTGTGTCTAGTGGTGGTAGAAAGCTTGAAGGTAGTAACAGTATTAACCATCAAATTTAAATTCAGGGCTGTAAATCTGTCAGAGTTTTATTTTGATTTTTTTCTAATCTGTGTAAATTCATTTGAGGAGCATACTCATGCTTTGCTTTAGAAGTCTCATTTTTGTTACAGTTTTGCAACATTGAGTGTATTTTTCCATGTCATCAGYAAATTGTCACCACATATTGAAAAATGTAACTTCCAGATGTTTATTGTCYCCTTAGTTACAGCATCAAGAGTATTTTTGTTACCTAGAATAATATGTATTTATTAAAATCCTGTGTTTTCTTTTTCATAAACAGACCTTCCACGAACTAATTTTAGACGTTTATCATTTGATCACTGCAGGTRAGAGAACAAAATTACATTATCATTATTAAATGACAGACGTATTCATCGGTCTGTTGACCCTGAACTACTACTGAAGTTACGTGTTCTGCTGAGGTAGCTATTTTCATTGACTTGTGTCTGCTATGAAATTAATGTGGCAAGAAATATTCCAGTAAGAACTGAATCTGTGCCAGTACTTTCCATGATTAGTGTCTRTTGAGATTGAACCTGATGGCTAAAAGAATACACAAGTGATAAAATACTTCAATTAACATGCATGTTCCAGTCTTACGCTCCCTGTAACTGGGACTTGAATCTCTACTTTTCCCCGGTCAGAACATCCTTAATCAATCATTTAGCTTTCTGAAGGAGTATTTATGTTAATACTTTGTGCTTAGAATTTGCTTGAAGTGCTAGAGTGAAAAGTGTGAAGTTCATATTATTAAAGGCATTTTAAAAATCCTCTTGTGAATCGAATGTTTCAAGAAGTTACCACCCCYATCAACAAATTACTGTTGCTTGGTGAAAAGCTGGATAGATTATGGAAATACCCCTAACAGGGGATGCTAATGTGACAGCTGATTACTCCCTAACCCGCTTCAGTGCAAAGACAGTGTGTGCTTGAGCCATCTTTGTGCTGCTGGGAGCCGGCGTGGCAACAGAAGCGAGCTCGGGAATATTACAGTATCCATTCCAGTGGCTGTATGGTTGTGAGTGCTGGCAGCTACAAGTTACTGGACTGCATTGGTTCTTTTCAAAAAAAAAAATTTTTTTAACCTAATTTCCGTGGAATCAGATAATGGGTATTGGTAACCACTCAGTATTTTCTTTGGTATAGGCCTTGCTTTAATGTGCAAATAAATCAGCAACATGTTATTTGCTTCTGTTGTCATGATTTCCAGATGATTTTGCTAAAACAGTGTGTACTTTTTTTTTCTAGTTTGTCTCTACAGCCATTTGAATACCCAGTTTGCACACCAGATGGGACAGTCTTTGACATACTGTAAGTTACTGTCTGTACTTTGCTTTATTTTTGTGTTGCTGAATTGACTTGCTTACAGCTGTGCGTCAGCTTTCTGTGTGATCATCATTTGGTCTTGGCAGGTTTTCTACTGGCACTTTTCTCTTATTAGTTTATCTCCTMTCTTTTCAGGAGCATTGTTCCTTGGATAAAGAAATATGGAACCAATCCAATCACAGGAGAAGTAAGTAATTATGGTTGTATTCACATGATTTGTTGGCTTTCCTTATGTTTAGTTTCCTATTTAATGTGTGGGAGAAACAGAAGTGCTTTAATGAAAGCAAAAAGAAGTTGAATGGAAGTGTTATTTTGAAATATAATATTTGTGAGACCAAGTTTGCTGAAACAAGATTACAGATTTATTAGGAATCTCTTTTTTAGCYAAAAAAATAAAAAGGAACCATTTAGATTTGAGACCTGATATCGCTTCACTGCCAGCCTGCTTATTATCTTTGTRGCAGAAAATAGTGAGCCTCTGACTGTGTGCATGGAGGTGCCTGAGGGAAGAGGAGAGCATTACATTTTCTTTTTTTGCATTGGATTGTAAATAACATGGTGGAGGAAGGGAGYAGTTCATTTATACAAATTCCCAGAGTATCTTGCTCGTATTACAGGTGTGTTGTAATTAAAGCCTATATAGATGAATATGCTAACTCCCCTGCTACTGCTAGTGATGCTCACRAAGCCTAATTGGTGAGTGATAGATGGGCTTTGGAAAAGGCTCTGTGCTGCTGCCTCGTACAAGCAGAACTCTGTTCTATATGGAGCGAGGTGCTGGCTAGGTCACCTCTACATCTGTGATAAAACTTGCAGTGATGCTTCCTAACCAAATGGATACTTGGCTCTATGCAGATTAGAGAGATCAACAGATAATACTAGTGCATATTAATRGTACTCTGAGGTGCAAAATGAGTTATCTTGACAATATATTTCAGAAAAATTTTGTCCCATCTCTCATGATAGTTCATTGTAAGACTGGGATTTCACACTATAATCAGTGCTTTAKTTTTTTTTATTCCCTTATTCTGCATAAATGATAGCTTACTATCAAGGGATTACTTTGTGTAATAGTGTGAAGCTGTAGAACACCAGATAAAGATGAAATACTGGAGGGATTTCCCTGATGGTGTTACATTTTTGCTGGTGTGTTTAAAGTGAGTGAATTCTTTATTAGGGCATAAAGGAAAAATTKTAAATAGAAATTGCTGCATGACGTACTGAAACTCATCTTTTCCTTGAGTAAATGCAGTTACTTCCCTGAACATTAGGTGGCAGCTATTGCACAGAATTCTTGGCTGGTTTGCAGGTTGTTTTGTGGTAAAATATTACCTTTGAAACATCTTGTGTTTGATTAAAGATTTTCCCAGCAGACAGATATGAGGAGAAGCTAAATACAGATGCAGCATTCCAAACTCTAGATGTGAGCAGCCTGTCTGAGACTGGATATCTCTAGAGTTATAGCAAACTGCAGGTGTGTTTGCCTGATGATCATCAGAGGCCTGCCTGTACACACGGAGAGGCCAATATTTGTTGTTCRGAAGGAAAGGAATTACAGCTATTTCGTTTGTCTTTGCCACCCTCCTAATACCTTACTGCTCTATGTGTTGGTTGGGAGTTCTGGAGTGTTGCCAGTTTGCTTGTTTTCACTCAGATGAACTTCATGACACCTGTTTTCATTTCTTATTGTGAACCGTGATATGATTTAAAAATATTTCTGGTAAATGCTAAGCAAGATGTGTAATGTGGCTAGCGGTCTTGTGGAGTGCGGGGTAGAAATCTGACGTACGGCATTTGGTCTGTGGACTCCTAACAGAGTTGTTCCATTACATCAAGTTAATTTGCACACTCCCTCTTGCACTGCCTGCGTTCTGCTGGGAGCACCGTTCCTCCCCAGCAGTGGTATTTTAACACAGGCTCCTTGTCCCTGAGCAACAGCGCTCTGTTATTCTTTCTGCTGATGGAAACTATGCTTTAGGGAACAAGTGAGATTGTGCAGGATTTACCTGGTGAGCTGTAAATGCTCAAATGAAGTCCAACTTTGAGATCTACTAGCATATTCTGACTTGTGTTTCTGTAGCTCAGCTGCAGTCACCCCCACCTCTCCTCAACGTTTGCCCCCCCTTCCTCTGTATCGCTCTGTTTGGGGAGCCCTTTCTCCTTCCCGTTTATTCCGAGGTTGACTTGTGCTGTACTGCTCTGTCCTCCAGAGGATGAAGGCGTTCCACACAGCTCGGAAGAGAAAGGAGATGTTTGCACTTCGTAACAGTGCGCAGCCCTGCTGAACCAAGCCCCATGGAGCTATAGTTTGAAGAATGGGGTTGAAAGAAATGTTGTAACTCAGTCTTTGTTCCCCAGAGAGACAATTCTGGTTTTACGAGGGGGAGGATGGTGCTGGACAGGATGGGGAGGGGTGTGCTGGGACAAGGCAGGGTAGATGGCAGAGGAAATCAGTCAGCTGAGTTTGTGCAGCTCTAGACTTTACTGACCCCCAGCTTAGTGCTTATCACCCTCTATTTAATTTAGCACTGCGCATGCGCTGTTACTTGTACCACTTGCTCACTGCCGAAGCCAGAAAAAATTTCTGTGATGAGTTGGTGGCTTAGAGAACTGCAAGTCTCCGGGTTTGTTTAAAAAGGAATTGGCCAGATTAGCTGCACCACTGTTTTGTAAAACAGCTGAGGAAGTTACTTTTAACAGACTGGGGATTCGTCACAGTGATGAGGCTCCAGAGCATTTTTTCCCTTTTTTGTCCTGAAGTTAAAAATGATAATGAAATCCCTTGTGGCTTGTACTTGTGTTATTATGGTTTGCTACAGGCTAAACATTTTAGAGAAATCAATAGGCTACTTGGCAAAGGTATCGTTAATGACACGCTCATGGTACTCACTAACTCTGTCTAGCTGTCTTGTTTCTGAAGTGGCCCCCTCAGTGGAGATTTTGAGAGCCTTGCAGTCATGTATTTATCTTTGCAGTGCTCCCAGGAGGTAGAGTTGTGCTAGTCTTTTATTAATTGCACGTTCGTGGAACTGATCTGCAAGTAGGCAAAGTTACTGCTCTGATTTTCCTGAACCTAAACCATTCCACTAGCCTTCCTTTTAAAAGAATTCTGCAATGCTGAGATTGCAGTTATTCTTTGATATGTTTAAAACATTTTTTTGCTTTCCTTTCCTACAATTTCTTATGGTTTGTTTCCTCTTGCTTTTCTGAATATCCTCTTGAGGTGCAGTGTGGACACCAATATCCTTTTTAGGAGAAACAAATCACCATTGACCTCTGTCTAGAGTTTCCCGTGAGCTATTCCAGAAAGTAACCTTAGATTCTTTTTTTTTTCCTTTTTAATAATGCATAGCAGTAAAAAACACTTCTGTTACTGCACCGATAATTTTGGAAGAAGCAGTGCATCTCTTGCAGCCGAACCACAGCCTGTCAGATGGTGTTGACTTGCTTACATTTTTGTCAGCTGTGCCAGGACACTGCCCTAGCAGCTATGTTTATACTGAAATTGCAACAAATAAAGGGTAACTGGGAAAGTCATAGTTATCTCATTCCTTTTCACTGAGAACAGCACTTTGGCTTCTCAGACTTGCAGAGAGCTGCAGGCTTGCCAGAACGTGTCGTGCGGCGGCGCGCTGCCAGTGCTGACCGCCTGCCCGCCCCGGGCGGGCGGCTGGGCTCGCGAGTGCCGCTTCCAGGAAATGAGACTGGTCGGGTCCTATCGGGTTTGTTGGAATCTCAAATATGAGCAGATGATAGAGCTGCGTGAAGGTAGTGGCGTGCCTTTTCACAGGAATTTCAAGGGAAATAGTTCTTTGTTGCACAGATATCTTATGAGTTATTTTTCTCCTTTGTATTGTAATGTTTTCCATGTAAAGACCTATTTTTTCACTCTGGTTCACTGACAGTCTCAGTATGTGTGGGCAGACTATATTACTGAGGTTGGACTTCAGCTCTGTTAAAGTCTGGCTCTGTAACCCTGGGCAAATTGTCTCTCTCCCCCATTTCAGAAGTAGCTACGGTCTTGGTCCCTTGTTCCCACTTTCCTGTGGGAATTTAGTTCTTTTGGGCAGTTGCAAGTCAGTCTGTCTCTGGTATTTGTTTCTAAGGCTTTGGTCCAAAGTCAGTGGTGACTGTAAGGACATCTGTTTTTAAACTCATGTAGAGGGCTCATCTGTGTGAATTTTTTGTGCGCTTTTCAGAGCAAGCTAAAATCCATATGGCTGCTGAGTCTGCATAACCCCAAGAAGCGGTTCTCGTGTTAAGGGGCATGTGTGGCTGTGACAAATGGATCTGTCTTGAAGGGCAAAAAAGATTTGTTGGCTCAGTCAAGTTGATTTAACTTGGGCTTAACACACACCTATGAGTCCAGCTAAGACACCAGAAGGCACTGCCTGGCGGTTGCTGCGGCTCCGCCATCCCCACAGACGTGGCGGTAGCACTGCTCTGCGGAGGTGCCCGGCCCTCGCGCCTGGGCTGCCGGCCACCATGTGTGAGTGCTCCTCCTCTGTGAAAGCGCGGGTGAGCCGGCTCGGTTTCTGCTGTGTCTGCCCTGCTGCAGAGCTGCTGCCRCTGCGCTGGGGCCGGGTGGCAGGACAGGCACCGCCGTACCTGCCAGGAGCCGGGCTGAGCCGGAGCTTGGCCCCACTGCTGGTCTCTGCCTGCCGACGGATTGCGTACGTTCGGATGTGAGTGAGCCCCTGGCAGCCAGCTGGAAACTGTTTATCAGTCCTTTTCCCCCATTACTGCATGGTGTCAGGTGGTTGGTGAAGAATTTTTGGCAAAGTGGATGGAAAATAGTATTTGTTGAAATCAAAACTCTTTGCAGGTGTGGTTTTCGATGAAATACATTTTGGGAAGGTGTTCTCAGCTCCGTGGTGAAACCTCTGATCATAACCGCAGAGACAAGTACTTACCTGGGACATGAGAGATTAGGACTCACATTTCCCGTCCAAATGAGAGAGAGCACAGTTTGGTTTGTGTTCTCTCTTATGCAAAGTTAGGATCTAGACCTATAGGCTATTTTGAGAGTCTTTCTATAAGTTAGCATCTTACCAAGGAGAAGTAAGGAAATCTTTCAAATTTGGAGGATTTTCTAGAATTGTGAAAGCCTCCTGCTTGGGGTAAACAGAAGATATCCATGAAAAGGAGTCTGGGGATACAAAAAAGCAGCAGAAGGCAGAGCCAGCAACATGGAAAATAAGGGTTGGCTTTGGGGTTGGGAGGTTGCAAATCTCTGAAATTTTCCACTGGCAGATCTGCCTTCTTAAAAGAGAGAGCTCTGCCTGAAGTCTTGCTCTGCATAGAGGTAAATATTTGCTATTGTTCTCCCATACTCTTAGTCCTTTATTTACCAAATAAAAATGACTCGGGTGAGCTTACGACTAATATGATCAAACAATTGAGGGTCTTAGATGTCTGGCAGTACAGGTATGTGCCTCATCTGCTAAGCCTGTCTGATCCACTCTTTGAAATCACCTGGAGAGGCAGCTCTTGCCCCTGGCCGAGCCCTGCAGCAGCGATGGAGGGCACAGGGGGCACCTCCGCGATCTGGCACTGCTGGCGTGCARACGTTGCCCCTGTGCAGACATGGGCAGTGCCATTTTTTTTAATCATTTGTTTGAAATTAATYTGGTAACGTGATGCTTGCCTGAGTAGTTACAGGCACCTTCAGGAATACTAATTTTTCGTCCCCAAAGAAAAAGTTGTAACTAAGTCTGTTATTTTAAAACTTAGGAAAAGTCATTCTCAGTTACATTCCCTAAGTGTGTTTAGGAGCTGCTTCTTCTCCCAAGTGCTGGTGGCTATTGTTACCTCATTTAATTGTGAAAGCACGTTTTCTTTTCAATTTGATAACTGAACTTCAGGCAATCTCAGAAATTAGTTGCTGGCATTGAAGTGGGAGAAGCTTGCTGATGAGGTTAATGGAGATGGTATGTTGCAGGATTACTTTCTTACCTCTGAATGTATTAATCACACTTTAAATATGAACAAACAGCCTTACATCATTGGGGTTTTTTTCTGCTCTAAAAAAGTCTTTGGCTATCTGAATAAGGGAAATCCTGCCTGGAAAGGATACAGAAATTGGAGCAAAGGTGAAACTTCCTTAAACATTAAAGTGTTTTTACCATGTATATATTTTGAGAACATAGATACAAAGATAGAAAGCTCTGACAATTATTTCTTCACCTGAGAAAGAGGGCTTGGGTGTTTTTGTTGTTGTTGTTTTATAATGTTGTAACTAAAGAAACTACATGGGGTCAGAAGTGTGAGAAATACCTGGTACTGTATTGTAGGAACAGGTGTTAAAGCACAGGTTAAATTCCAGCCAAGGCTTTATAATTCACTACAAATTGCTCTACACCTTTATCGAGTAATCAGTACAGAGCCCATSTGCTTCAGGAATGGATTCTGGTAAATGGGTTGCAGGAACCAGAGGGGGAAAGACCAAGATCACAAACACCACCACCAGTGTTGGATGAGCTGAGTGGAACAGATCTCTGGCCTGAATGGGGGAGAGGACAAGTTCACATTTAGTGTGATCCTTACTGGCTAAATCAATAGTGATTGTGTTTTTTAACTTCGTTCTTGTGGTTTGTGTGGTAATTCTGTGCAAATTGCTGTTTTGATCRTGTTATTCCAGGTGTGTTTCTAGCTAACGAGCAGCAAGTAATGGATGTCCTCAGACAGGGATTGGTGGTTTGAAGGTGACCTCTTGTGCCAGCGTAGCAGTAGCTGCCATTGGAATACACTGTCAGGAAAATGTAATAGCTGTAGATAATGTTGAGTATGATGAACTTTCTGAATACTTGCCTAGACCTTTCTGCAATATGGCGGTAATACTATCTTAGGATTTGGAGGGTCTTTTAAAGGTGGCATGTTGCAGCATGAGTCAACTCTTCCTCATGACTGTTCGGTTTTACTTTTTTTTCTCTCTCTTGAAAAGTTTTCTTTGCTCCGACTGTTTCCAAAGAGAATGTGCTTACTCTGAGCATTTTCATTCTTTGTCTAAATATAAAATGCTGTGAGAGGAAAATGCTGTGCAGCCTTATATAGTCAGGCTATCTCCACATCAGTTTTCTATTTCTAGAGTGCTGGGACTATCTAATTATGATGAAAATAATTTGACCAATCAAGATATTTTTCATTATTTAGAAAAATACAGGAGTGCAACATCCCCCTTTCATGGGGATTTTTTCCTCAAGATCTGAGATAATGCCTGAAATCCAAGTAGCCTGTTACATTTTCTCCTTGGGGCATTGAAAATGAATGATCATTTAGGTGGATCAGTAACTTCAGGTCTCATTTGGCTTTAGTGTAACTGATGAATAATGAGAAATTTAAGTCTTCTCTAGGGGAAACTTGTTACATGCATGTCAGAAGAAGTTGGCACATCTTCAGCTTTAGAATCCAAGGTATATTTCTTAATTTGTCTGATGCAATTCAGTCAAATGTTCAGCCGTTACACAGGTGGACRTGTCAGTAGCCCTTTTTTCCTTTCGATAAACTCACCGTATTTTTTCACTTCACRTTTGAAATGAAGGGTTTGTTGTTGTTTATTTGTAAGAAAAGTTCCAGTGGGGGGTGGCAGTACCGTGTTGTTCTGAGTAATAGCTTACCACAGAGCTAAGAACTACGCTTACAGGTAAAAAGCCAAGGGAAGCCTTGTTGTTTAAAAATGATTTAGAGAAATCCAGCTTAGGTGATTTTCCTGTGCTGCAGAAGGAAGAGTGAAAGGATCAGGAACATGAGGCTGGAAGACTCTCTTAGGTCTTCAGCTCTCCTGCAATTTACTTTGTAAACTTTGTGCGCTGCCTTGAATTAGTTTGCTTTCTCCTGCTACAGCTGCTGAGAGGTTGTCCTGATGCCTTTCCATTTGACAGATATCTTCTGTAAATTTTGGTTTTGAGCAGCTTATTCTCATTTCTATTTGTGCCAGTATTGCTCTTCTCACAGTTAGTGTTTACAGCTCTGTATTTGTTACAAAGGAATTCAAAGCTTTCTTGACATTTTCTTGTTGAGACTTGTATTTTCCTGTCGTATGTTCATCTTGCTTGTAGGTTCTCTGTTCCCCAAATAGTCACAGTCATCCTTCTCTGCATCTAGTTTAATTTTAATTTATCTTCTTTGAACATAGGTAATCTTAATTATACACACAAAATGCTGGGTGAATGCCTCATACAGTGGGGGGGATATTTTCTAATCTCTTCTTGCAATACTTTGATAATACTTTGATACATTATATATGATATTTTAAGACAGAAAATGTTTTCAGAGGATGCGTTGAGACATGAATGTTGCTGTCAGAATATGATAAATTGACAATTTTCTSTTGATAGCTTCGGTCATTTCAGAAGCAGGTACTTTTATAAATAGGAATTAGCCAGGATGAGCTGTGGTTCTTCCTGTTCTTTTTTTGTTTCCAGTTGAATGTAGTGAATGTAGCATGTTTTTCAGAAACGGATGGTTCCAGCCTTCTCTACTGATTCATTTAAAAAAAACTCTCTCCAGGTGCATTTTTATCTGAGTGGGTGGCAAATATAGGCCTCTCTGCTCAGCTGTCTAGAATCCGCTTTSAACAAGATGAACTCTTCAATATGCAGCAACTGGACCATGTCGTCTTACCTCGTTTGCTTCAGAAATTATTAGCTTTTAGTCAACAGGCTGCATGAGTTAATATTTGACTAGCAACCATAAATTTCCAAGGTCCCTGGACAGAAACATATTAGGACATGATTCTTGCCCAGAGGAACAATCAGAAAATCATGTGTCATAACTGGTAATGGTCATAAAGCACATGCAGGTCAAGAGGATGAAGGTCCTGGTTAGCTAATAACCTGAAAGATAACTCTCCTTTCTTTTTGGTGAACACATGGATAATTGTTGGCTGTTTCTCTTCCAAAGTTGTATCTGTGTGTAGCAGACAGACAGTTGTATCTGTCTTACTACAGTAGGCAGTAGTGTAGGCAGCGCCAATAAACGTTGGCTTTTTTCTGTCTTAAAAGGTGGGCTTGTTTTTTAATTCCCTAAATCTTTGGGAAACAGTGAAGGCAAAGAAGATGAGATTTGCCTAGACTTATTGTCCAAGGACTTTATCATAAGGAGCAGTTTAAAACTCCCCAGTATCATGAGTCACTGGCCAAGCTGCTGTGCCTCCTTCACGCCTTGCCAGTGAGAATTGTGGTGGTGGTAGGTAGCACTTTATCCAGTAAGCCGGCTCTGGACACAGACAGATAAACATGTCTAGTATTATTCATAAGGCATTATTTCCCTTACAGCAAAAAAGTATTTACATCTAGATTTTATAGACTGAACAGATGGTCTCTTTTTTTTTTTTTCCCCCCCTCCTTCCTTGTTTTGGTGGAAGTGTGCACAGTAGATGGGTTTTCATGACTGTGACACTTGAAAAACTAGCAGCTGTGAAACGCTCTAGCCTTAAATGAGATGCAGCATGAGGTTTCCCACAGATCTTTGCTTGCCTGTTCTTCATTAAAATTGGAGACTAGCTTTTTGGTGCTGCTGCATAGCTTTATTTCCATAAACCATGTTGGATTTGGTGGTGGATGCTTTCTTTGGATTGATAGACTTCTGACTGCATTAAGGTTACAGGTTTAATCTTATATGCGAAACAACACATCTTTTTCTCACTGTATTTTCTGTTAATGTACTCTTTGATATAGCAACCTTGTTGCTAGTATCTGTAAGCCRTGTGTATGTCTTTATGATTCTCTAGACAAGGCTTTGGGGACAGTATGGTGTCGGTTTAATTAAAATTTAGATATGGGAAAGTAGTGGTCTGGAAGTGGGTAGTGAAGGATCTTTTGTATACATTTCCATACTAGATGAAAGTATTGGATGAAGCTGTATTTAACTGTACTTAACTGTGAAAGTGAATTGAGGTTATCTCTTTAGCACTTGGTAGGCAGTTGTCCATATGATGAATATCTAACATTTGTGCTATTGAGCTGAACATAGAAATGTTTGCTTGAATCAGGAGACTGTTCTGTCCTGTTGGTTTTTGACCCCAAACTTTCCATGAAGTATTGAACTACATGAATACAGCTTATCTTGTTAAACTAGTGCTGCTGTTTCCTGTGGCATTCCCCTAATATGTAGAATTGCTGAAGGTTTTCAATGCCTTTCATCGTTGTTAAATCCACTTTAAAGGTCTGAAATAAGTAACAGTATATATGTAGCTATTCAAATACAGTTCCAGCATTCGATTATTATCCCCATTTTTCTTGAAGGTCCTACATCAGGAAAAATTATATGATGACTTCTTGAAATGTGAAGTTGTATGCACAGAATAATAGGTTTCTTTAAAGGAACCAAGAATTTAATACAAAATTCATGTGCTGTTAAGATGAATTTGGTACTTGATAGGCAACATTCAATTTTAATATTAATATCTAGTTTGGTTTTCTCTTCTATTTGTGGTATTCCTTGTTGCTTGTTTTGGTAGGATGAGAACCTACTGAATGGTCATGTCAGCACTGGATGATTTTGACCTGGTGTTGTCTAACAGTTCAGACATGACACATTAATTTTTCCCCATGACAACATCACTGGATTATTGTGTGTTCCTGCCAGAGGCCATCAGGAAGGTATCCAATTCCTAAGTGTTTAACATTTTAATGTTAACTCAATTAACATTGATAAAATGAGAAAGTCCGTACTTAGGAAATACAACTCATGCTGCTTCTCACCAACTCTGTCCACGTGCGGTTAAAGACTCGAGTGAGTCCCCAACGGCTGTTTTCCCAGTGGGTGTGTGTCCGGCAGGGTCAGCACCTCATTAACAACGCGACCGCACTGCCACAGACCAAAGGGAGTCAGAACGTGTCGCTAATCGATGCGCCGGGACTGTAGGTCGTATCATCATGAGACGCGCAGCGGTGACAAGGAATGGCTCGATTCGAAACAGTCGGCACGCTTCACCCGCAAGCTGCCACAGTGCCCCACTAACCTCCCCGTCTTAATAACCTCCGCTTTGCGCGTCAGGAAGGGAGCTGCCCTTTGGGATCGCGGGAGGGATGAGCGATGGCAGCTGAGAGAGCAGAGCAGCGGGGCTGGATGCTGCTGCGAGAAAGTAGGTCACAGCCAAAAGTAGCCTTGGCTGGCTGCGTGGAGGTGTGCCTGCGAGCGAGGAGTCAGCTGAGGAAAAGGCCTGGTTGTTTCTTTGTTTTTGTTTCTTTAGCCCTCCTTGTTGTCGAGCAGCTGGCATTACATGTCATTAAAAGGTTCTGCTTTGCAGTATTCTTGCATAAAATATTTATAGAAGTGAATATACAGCTTTTATTTTTGTTTAGGGGAAGTGGCGCGTGCTCGTGGCATTTCATTTTGATTGCAAGTTTTGATTATGAATTTGGAATTTTAATTAGATAAAGTGTTTTTAATAAACATTGCTTTTGCCTTCCTTTCTTCACTGGAAATTTAGTGAAACTTGATAGTAAGTGCATGGGGGGGGGGACTCGGATTAAAAATAGTTTTGAACTCAAGTTGCGTATTCAGTATTTTAGCTCCTTTGTGTTTTATTACTAATAAGAAATACATGAAAACAAGTACTTTAACTCATTTAAGGACTCATTCACTCCCGCTGTCTCTTCCTGTGAAGACTAGCTCCTCTGTTTGTGGCATAATGGTCATTTCCATGGCAACACACTGTGCTGTGGCACTCGGAAAGCTTTGACTTTTGATGGAGAATAAATAAAAGCAGATTCACCCACATGCAGGATAATCCTGTTTTCATGTGAAATGAAGAACTCGAGAAGAAAAAAAGATAATACAGGTTTCACAGGTCGTCTTCTGTCATAGTCTCCTGTGCAATGTGTAGGTCTTCAAAAATTGGACCTGCTGGAAGGGCTGGCTCGCGGGCCGGAGTCCCTGCTYGCAGCCGCTGCCAGCCCTGTCTGGGGCACGGCACTGCCTTTGGTGACCCTGGGAACTCTTTGTGGCCCATCAGAGCCTGTTTTTGCTGTTCTGGTGCTCCAAAGATTTGCTTTGACGAATCCTGTCTTTCCACACATTAGACATGTTAATCAACTTCTAAAAGTATTTCTCAGGTGTAGCCCTAGTTATATTCTCCTCGTCTGTTCTCTCGTATACAACCCGCAGTCCATTTCTGTCCCTCTTCATAAGTAGCTTGCACAAAGAACATCTTTTGTGAGTATTAGAGAGATTCCTCGTGAGATGGCAGCAGGCCATGCTCAAGTGCAAAGCTGGTCTCAGCTGAGCTGGAGGGCAGAGCTTCGCAGAAGGGTATGAGCTGAAGTGCCAAGGTCACTTCTTTAAGACGCGTTTGACAGGAGGCCAGTCTGAGGCAGTAAAACTTCGGTGTCTGTACAGCTCTCCAGCATGAAGTTCTCGTCCTGGAAAGAGACTCCGAGCCATGCCTGCATTTCAACTCTAAATGAAAATGGCTATTTTTTAATCTATTGTTAACACACAAGACTGTATAAGAGCTGATCTCAGAGGGGAACAGACACCAGCATAAGCAACTAGTGCACCATGAGTAACTGAGGCTAAAAACTAACCCTTTTCCGTATTCTGGAAAGATGTGACCTGAAATGCCGTTACTATTTCCTTGAGTATGGAGCACAGAGTCCAAGGGCTTGGCAGCACTTGTAGTGACATATCATGCTTTGAAAGATGAAACAGTGTCCTGCAGCTTTTGTTACTTCTAAAGTCTGTACAGCAGTTTAGTCCCTGTTCCACTAGATTTCTGTCAAGGTGTAAATCTGAATCTTCAGTCATGCTAAAGTCTTTCCTGGAGAACTGTTTGCATTTTTGTTTAATGATGATCTGCTCACATGTTTTGGGGATAGCTGAAGTCTGCCAGGAAGATAGTTGAAAGGCTTTTAAATTGTCGGTGTTTCCAGAGGTCATTTCTCTAAAGAAGCTTTTTTCTTTTTAAACATAATTTTTGGACTGTTCCACAACACGTGCACAGATGGATGCTGCTTTGTGTTAATAAGTTGTTTAGGTTGAACAGGTCTGTCCAGGATCGTATGTTCCTTTTGGCACCTCTACTATCTCCCTACTACTTCTTTGACAATTTTGTTCTAGTAAAAAGATAAGTAAATGAATAAAATTCTGTATTCACTTAGTCATTTGGGAACCTGCTGTTGCCTTGCTGTCTCTCTCTCTCTCTATCTCAGCAGTGTGCAGATGAATTTTTTTTTCCCCTTGAGAATCCATTTAATAAAACCAACCATTCTGGTCTTGCATCTCCTAACTGTTGGACCAAATATCACCTCTCCTGGCCTCTCTCTTCCCTTCCCTGTCTTTTTCCTACTAGCCCTCCCTGTCTCTCGTTGTTCCTCTTGCTAATAAACCAGAGAGATAGTTGCCTTTCTGGCAGCAAATTAGCCTGCCAGATGACTAAAAACAACTGGAGAAGCACTCTCCTACAAGGGAACAAATCCAGCTGTCACAACGTGTATGCTCTGAACCAAGAATATGAAGTTTGATTAGACATAGAAAACCCACTGACTTAGCGTCGCACAGTTTTGTTATCACTGTTTGCCATAGTGATTGAACTAGCAGTGTCGGCGCCGCGGCTGGCAGGTCTCCACTCGTATCTGTTTATAAAGAGCTGTCTGGGTTATAAGAACATCCCTAATCTGTTCAGGTGCGTGTTTTGAGAAGAGAACTGGTTGTTTCTTTTAAAAGGCCTATGCTCCGTGTGCTTTCAAGGGTGAATCTGGCAGTGAAACTGTTTCTGACAGCTGATACAATCAAAGGGCGTTTTTTATTSCTGAGATCCTGACTCAGCTTTGAAGCCTGCTGCTTGCTGGGCTCGGTTTTGTGTCTGGGCTGGATGCCGCAGCTGAGCACTGCCTACCCCTCCTGGCGGGTCCTGCTGCAGGCTTGGGAGGACCAGGGGCAGCTCGCCATGGTCCTGGTGTGCCCCGTCACGCCACTGCGGCGTCCAGGTTGCATCTTGGCCCTCTTAAATGATGGGCATGTGTGGGCCTGCCCCATCATGTTACTAAAGATGCACCTTTACTTTGGCCATGTTTGGGGGCTTTCGTGTCTTAGGGAGGCTCCAAGGAGGGCACAGCCTGGTCTTCCAGAACGATTTGCCCTTCCCAGCCTGTGTCAGAGGCCCCTCTGCGGAGAGGGCAGCCCAAAAGGCTGTGAAAATCGTTCTGGTGCAGTGTGGAAGTTAGTTTAGTTTGCGGTGCTCCCTCTGAATCACAGGGCCTTGAACCCTCTGCATCAGCCTGTGCGATCTCCCTCCATCGGCTGTCGCCTCAGTCCCATAATCCACAGAGTCATTACAGGAATTAACCGTTCCCAAGCTGCGTCCTGGGAGACTGCCCCAGTGTCCCCAATGTGGTTTCCCAAAGTCACACCTCTGCTTCTCTTCGTTATTGCCAGTGCTTTACTAGTTATCGTGTGGGCTCCACTATGAGTTTGCTAAAGGAAAAGAAAAATGATAGCTACTTCCAAAAAAATAAGAAGCTTGACTGCCAGAATAGTTTGCTGGCTTTATGACTTTTATCGGGTTTTTTTTCAGAATTGTCCCTTCTGAGCAGTGGCAATAGCCTTTGCTTCTTACCTTCTCATGCTAACTCCCCTTTTGGTTTGTGCCAAGACAAAGTTGCATTAATTCTCAAGTTCATTCACTTTGTTTTAGCACTGTACTGTATCAAACTACAACAATGTAAATAAATCATCTTCCAGTTCTCAGGTTCCTTGAACTTTGCTTTTGCAGACTGTCTATAATTGTTAAATTTCCAGGGTTGTGATGATTCAAATGACTTGCAGTTTATTATTAATTAATTACATAATATTAAAGTACCAACACTAATGTCATAGTTTCCTTTTATTTCCATGGTTAGATTCTGTTGTGATTAAATTTTTTTCATGTTTTATTTTCTGTAGAAACTAGATGCCAAATCACTTATAAAGCTAAATTTTGCTAAAAACAGTGAAGGTAAGTGCAGTAAATTTCTGTGTTTTTTTTCTTAGTGCATGCTTTGATAAAACCTAATTTGTCTCCTACTCATGTAAAATTATGTAGCTTGTGTTCTCTGTTATGTTTATTTTTTGAGTAGATTAACTGCTTGTTGTGATCAACGTGTTCATCTTTAAAGCCCCATTTCTGTTCCCTTTACACTTATGAGCTGGAAACTACTCAACAATTCCACTTTACTATAGCTACTACTGCAGTAAGGTACTATTTACTGTAAGGAAAAATTTCAGAAATGGATGAATTTCTGTACTGTTATCTTTTTCTAACTTATTTGTGGCATTATTTGCTATTCATTTGGTTTTGAGCAACTTTTTGTTTATAAAAATAATTATTCTTAAATGAACACATGGGATTTTATGAGTAGCAGCGTAAAAGAAAGCAGCTTCGAGTTTTATCTCTGCAGGCTAAAGATACAAAACCTTCCATCAAAGAAGGATGCCAGGAATAAAAGAAAAGAATTGAGATGAATTCAACTTTTGTAAGACAGATAATGATTCCTTTGAAGTGAGAGTGACAAGGATCAGGTGGGAATAAAATTCTGGAGTGTTTGTCTCCTCACCCTACCGAAGTCCAGAGGCTGTGGTCTGTTCTCAGACTCTTGTAGCTGCTGGGTTTCTTCCAAGTCTTGTGTTCCATGTGTCTCAAGAGCAGGGAGTTAAGAATGGTCAGGAGTCACTGCGGCCAAGGTTTTTGCAAGATCCTGTGATACTGTGCTTTGCTTAAAAAAGTCCAGTTAACAATGCTGAGGTGGAAAGCTGGCAGCCATGCAGTCTCAGAATCCTTTCCCCTTTAAAAAAAAAAAAAAAAAAAAAGCACATTGTATCATTAACAGATCAAGGGAAAATGCAATAAAAGAGGAAGAGTAAAAATATTGTATTCCAATCTATCAATAAACGTTTCTTTAAAATGTAGAAACGTTGCTGTGTACACAGGATCTTTTCTGTTCACACCTGTCCGATAAAAAAGGTCTTCAGATATTGCAGTTTCTTCCATTTAATGATGCCTCTTTAGCTGAATACCTTCTATTCAGATCAACAGCACGTATGGGCCGTCCTGAGCCTCACTTGTGCTAAAAGGGAAAGCGTGGTGATTTGCTTTATTTTATGCAGCTGGAATGAGGCCTCACGTTTCACTAGTGTGTTTATGTATTCATCAGTTGGGCCATACCCTGATGCCGCTTCTATAAAATCCTTTCTAAACTTTCTCCTGAATTTCAAGCCTTTGTGTTAACGGCTTTCCTTCAGCTCTAGTGACACTAACAAAAATAAACCCAAACTTTTACTTGTTCCTGCATGTCGGAGGCTAGAGTGCCTCCTCTGGCTGATTCCTTAATAGATAAATGCTCGGTAGGTGCTTGCTTTCGCTGTCTTTGCAGGTGCTGTGAGGAATATATATTCCGGTCTCCCTGCTGGTTTTGATTTTCAGATGGTAATTAGGAAGAAAAGAATCAAATAGGTCTAACTTATTTCCAAACCTTACCCAAAACCCCCAGTCTAGCAAACTGATCAAGTATTAATAATCTTCTCTTAATTGCTCTCTGCTGAGCTCGTCCAGACATTTTTACTTTTCCTCATCCATTGGCTTCCATCAGTTTGCTTGTTGTTGACGTGCTTAATATTTATGCTGACCCTCTTGGGAAAATTCACAGCTTGATTAGAGCAGAAGCTGGGTTCCTTATCGAATAACGTGTTCAGATTTAATGGCATTCTGCTTGCTGCATTTGAATACAAAATGCTCTCGTCTCTTAAAAGCCCAACAGCTTGCAAAGGGCATCATCTGCTGTGAACTTTTGTTGGGTATGAACTAGACTTGTATTCCTGAGAACGACGCTGAAAATAGAGCACTGGGCACTTAGAAGATATAGGCTCATACTCTCAATACAGCTTTGATTACAACAATAATAATCATATTGTGAGACTTTATCAAGCGTGTTGGACGAAGTTTTGTGCTGGGGCATTGAGGGCAGTAGATTTCAAAACTGCATTTCCATTTCCTGAGTTATAATTCTCTTATGTGTTACTCTTTCTGGTTAGCACTGAAGAATCAGAGCATGAGTCAAAACAACATTAGATAGACAGTAAAGTTGCATTTTATGTTAAAAAGGAATGTAAATATTCTTCATAAAGATAACAAACTAGCTATTCTGTATTTTAAAACAGCCATGAGGGCTTTATGCTGAATTCAGACGTTTTCTCCCCTTGTCAGGTAAATACCACTGTCCGGTGCTATTCACTGTATTCACCAATAACTCCCATATTGTGGCCATCAAGACAACTGGAAATGTGTTTGCCTATGAGGTAGGTTCTCTCTTGCATTTCTGTATTAATATTTTATTCTTGATGCATTTGATTCAAGATCACAAACAGCTTTACAAAGACAGGTAGGTTTTATTCTTGTTTTACAGCCAGGGAAATTAAAGTATATGGAGATGAACTGATTTCACATGGACATGAAATGTCTTGGCCACACAAATTGTCACCCCACTTGTGCCTTCAGATTATCAGTAAACCCAGAATACAATTTAAAAACTGCTTTTTTAAGGCTTTTACATAGTTAATTTGTATGGGACCAAATATTGTAGAGATTCATAGACCAAAATGTGTTGCTTTTATGTGCTCTTTGGCTGAATTAACAGACAAATTTTCTGTTGTCTTCTTTCTAATATGAAGTCATCACCAAAACACAAATTGCCTGCTCTCTGTTCATATCAATGAGTAAGAAAGAGTATTCTAACTGGAGCTGAGGAAAGAGTGGGGAGAATGCCTTCGGAGATGTCAGCTACGTTTTGATTTGTGTTCTGTGAACATTTGTGTGATCCCAAGTGGAATTTCTGTTGTAATTTTTTTGTTTGTTTGTATCACCTTTACTGTAAAAGCAAGTGTTATTTATTTTTCAGTAGCAGATAAATCCTTCAATTAATGGATCCATATCTGTTTTTGTAAAAAGTCTGAACATTGAAACATTTGCTTATTGAAATTTATTGATGGAAAATTCCTGTGGAACTTCAGGATATTAAGAGAGGCAAAAAGCTGAAACACTTTCAAACAGGGAAAAGGCTAGATTTATCACATTTTTGAAAAATTACTCTGCCATAATTGAACTGACTTCATTCCAGTTTCAGGAACGATCAAGATTAGGTTAAAATAGAAAATATTTTCTGTTCCTTCTGGAAACTTGAGGATTTGATTGCTGTGATTAAACGCAAGAATGATTTTAGAGTAGTCTTTGTTAAATGGTTGTCCATGTTGTAAAACTGTTACTCAGTCTGTTGTATTTATAATACAGTGCCTCCTAARGAGATGCTTGGTCAAGAGGGTATGTTTCTCATGGGGTATATCACTTGAAACAAAACATTTATCTATTTACTATAAGCTCAGAATTCATGTGTGGACTTCTGGAGTTACTAGAAAAATACTATCAATTTCAGCTGAGGAGACTAGAGGGCATTTGGGTGAATAACGCTGAACCCGTATTTCTGCAGGTAGACCTCCATAGTTATCTGTCCACAAGATGTATTTGATCGTAAGGACAATGCGTTTATTCCACATTGATTCTTACTATGAAGTAACGTGCTGCTGCTTTGTAGAACATCATTTAATTTTTTCAGGTGAACATAAGCGTTGTTCCAGGCTAGATGCAGCAGTGGAGGTGAATAGTGCGTGAGGGACTTATGCAATTTTGCATCTGCTGTTGTCCCAGCTGACCTGGAACATGCGTCTTTCACTGAGACGTGCTGATGGTAGGGGGGAGATATGAGCCCCTTGTTAAAGCTGCCTGTCTTATACCATCTGTAAAATACTTGACCTAGAAAACTATAAGCAGGGCTTTTTATTTTGGCACCACTTTTAAGATGAATTTGGTTAAAATCATGTGCATAAGTAGGGAATGCAAATTACTACTTTTTTTTTTTTTTAAGCTTGAATTGGGTAGAGATGAAATAAAGGCTTCTCATTTCTCATCTCTGTTAAGGCACAATGAAAATACTGCAACTGCCAGTTGAGAATGGAGGGGTAAAATTTTCTTCATCAATTATATCTTAAGGTTTGGGTAGCATCACATGTTTGCTTGTAAGATTTTCACATTAGAGTGTGATTTTTAATATCTGTATCTTTCACCTGGCCATTAGGCAGTTGAGCAGCTGAACATAAAACCAAAGAGCTACAAGGATCTCTTGACAGATGAGCCCTTCACTCGGCAAGACATTGTGACACTGCAGGTAAACTTTCCTCTCCTCTGCGTGTCTTACAATACACCTTTTTTTGCAGTAAGTGAGGTGTTATTACGTAGGCTGTTACAGCATTTATCTAGAATAAGTGAATTGAGAAACATTGTTCTGCATGTGGTGTTGTTTAGGAGACCTGCTCCGTTTTCTTTGTTATCCAGATGAGCCACAAAGATGCCATGTAACTTACAGCCTGAAGAATCCCTGCAGTGATTTTTGTGTGCCCTGTACATAAGTAGATTGCATTAGCTGAACTTTGTGAACTGAAGAACAAAAATGCATGGTACACAAAAAAGACAAGCGTACAATGTAAAAATGTGAATTTTGACAAATGTATTTGTGTTACTCACCAATTCACAGTATCTTATTGAGTATAAGATGTATGTAATCATAAGTTTTAGTTATGAAACTACTTATGAGGATGTTTGTTTGTATCTATCAGTTTTACCTGAAAACTGTTGCACCACTGATTTATTGTGAGACTTAACAGAATTGCATTAGGGTAAGGGTTGAGACTGGGTAAGGGAAGGGAAAAGATATGTCCAGAATCATCTTCAGCTGTGGACAGCCACCAGTACATGGTCTGTGTTATCCAAAGCAACATTCTTTAGAATGGAGAAAGTTTGCATATAGAAGACTTTAACATTAAAGCTGAAGTCGATTGTCCATATTAGTCTTTTAAGGATGCTAAAATAGTCAAAGCTTCAGAAAAGCAATTTTTACAGACAGCTTCCCTAAATGTAATATAAAATGAGCAGCAATTTGGAGGATTTCATTTGAATGCTTGCTTATAGTGGCTTTCTTCTAACTCTAAATTGTTTTTAAAGGGAAACTATAAAATGAGAAAGATGTAGGTGTATGAAATGCAGAATGGAAGAGAACTACTGCCAACAGAATTGAAAGTTTTTTTTCTCTTAAATGTGAAGAGATACTAATGTTATAATGTTTAATGATTTTAACAATATTAAAACCTAAATTAAAAGCCTGTAAAGCAGCGTTTCAGAGTGTAGTAGATGTTTATTTTACAGATGAAGCTTAGTACAGAAAGAGCTAAAATTTCTGTTTAAAAATAAGTCTTAAAATAAAGGCATTTTAAGCTTGCGAGATTGCGAGATAGAGGGGGAAAAAAATTTCAAAAATCATTATTGTTGGAGTCATGAGTTAGTATGCATCTCTCATGAACAGATAATTGCCAGCAAC
Organism: Apteryx rowi; assembly: GCF_003343035.1. Classification (NCBI taxonomy): domain Eukaryota; kingdom Metazoa; phylum Chordata; class Aves; order Apterygiformes; family Apterygidae; genus Apteryx; species Apteryx rowi. The sequence goes on along the minus strand of NW_020451238.1, from coordinate 901,715 downwards.
CAAGACTGATACAGCCTAATTTGAATAGAAAAATATTTTTCATTTATGTCTAACTTTAATTGAAGTGTATCCTTTCTCTCCTGCCCCCCAATGCTGAACAGCATGTTTACAGATTTTGTTTTTTTCCTCCCTATTCCTTTGGGGAGATGGCTGTTCAAGCTAATGCAACAAAGTAAAATGTTTTTAATCCAATGAAAGCAAAAACATAACTTTTTTCAGATTGAAAGCTCCCAACAGAATGATATTTGAATGTAACTGCATGGTTGCTAATGGATTTGGAACAGTAAAAAGAGACATGAGTGAATGGAAAATGTTTCTGTGTATCAGTATGGAAAACCAAATGGTTTTGAAGAAATAATTGAAATGTGCAGTTATTTAAAATATTTTGGTATGTTTTGTATGTTTGGAAWTGAATGTATGTATAAAGAGTGTTCCTGTTGCAGGTCTAGCTTGGATTTTTCATTTAAGCAACCATATGCTGTACCTCCGCCAAGTTTCAAAATGCAATGACTAGCAATTTTGTTGCCTGCGTGGACTTTTATCAATGTTTTTCATCCCAATTCTGTTCTTGACATGGTGGGTTTCTCTTTTGCTCACAGTAGTATGTCCGTTAATAGAAACTAAGCAGATTATGATCGATGTCCAGTCACTTGTACATTCATCCTACAAGCTACATGGAGATCGCAGCCAGATGCTGCTTCTACCTCTCCTATGCCCATTTAGGATGACGTGTATAGTGCATGAGTAGATTTGTTCCCCTTAAGTAAACAATTTGTTACAGATTGGTGTTAGCTAAACATTTTTAAGTGCACAATCTTGTGTTATCATCGTCTCAAAGCAGTTCAGTAATTGCAGAACTTTCACCGTCTTTGGGATTGGACTGGAAGAAATTTTGACCATCTGAATGTGGTTAACCAACTAAAGTTTGACCTTCCATCCAAATAGTTTTTAAATCTTATTTGAAACAAGGAGGTTCAGGAAACAAGCCAGAATGACTCTGGGGTACTGAATGAGAAGCGGAGGCACTGAGTGTGCCGTACAACGCRCACACTTGCCGATATACCTAGGTTTCTCCTACTCGGATACCGCCCAAGCCTGACTTGCTTAATTGAGRCCAGGATGCAACTCAAAGTGGCATGGCTAGCCTGGGTATTAAAATTGCTTGTGTATATTGGTATATGAATCTGTTATTATTTTCTCATAGTATTTTCTTTGTGTAAATAGTTGTGAAGACAGACCAGTGTCTCCTCCAAGTTCTTGTGCTGACAGTGCTGTAGGCAGCGTTGCGGCTTCGCGCTGCCAAGCGCTGCCACCTGTGGCTTTGGTTCCCTGCCAGGGTTCGTGACTGCAATCTGTTGTGCTCCAGTTTGTGGCTCTAGAGCTCTGTCCCTGGTCCCCTTTCCTTTAAAAACCTTTCAATTCTGTGTTGAAATTTATTCCTTTGTTTTCCCACTTCCCCATGTAAATTGAATATTGAGAGAGCTGGAGTCGGGGGTGAGCTGGTAACACTGACCCTGCTGTTTGGAAAAAGGTTAGATATAAAGGAGGTTGCTATGAAAAAACACTCTCTGCTTTGCAAATAACAGCTGAATAGGACTGTCTTTAATAGCTCTGTTTATCAATAGAAAACAGCATTTCCAGAGTCTGATGCTGAATGTCCTAGGAGGCAGATGGGGTAGATGTGTTTGGTAGTGAAATAGAACAAGATAAATGGAAAGTCTGAATAATGTAGGTTTACAAATTATTTGTACAATCAAGTTTTTCCTTATTGTTACTTACAGAGAAACTTACAGCTGCTGAAGATATTCTGTTACCAGAATAGCAACTGACCTCAAACTTGACCTCTCTTTCCTAATGTGTGTAATTAAAAAAAAATAAAAATAAAATTCCTCTCTCCAGAAGAGAGAGGATTACATAAAATTCTCTGTCCTCCTCTTGGTGCTAAACATTGTACAAACATTAATGATAACCCGTCTCTGCTATCTTTTCTGGTGAGCAGCATCTCAGCTGGACTTTTTCATTTTATTGACAGCTATTTTTATCCTTTTGCTTTTAAATTTACTTTTTAAAAAGAAGACCAAATTAGTTTTGTATCTGGAATGAAAAAAAAGCTAAATCATAACTTTTTATTGTGAATGATGCTATCTTGTATTTATAATGTACTTCTTTTTGTAAAGGAGTCTGTAAGTACTTCATGCACTTACATATACAGAAATTGCTTTATTCCCYGTTGAAATGCAAATGTTCCTGGGGTATAGTATGGCAATTATTCATCAACATATGGCAATATTATCCAACCCTTCAAGGCAGAAGGTAAAGAATAATACCATATYCTGGTGTGCAAGATATGCTACCAAAATTGGAACTGACTCTGACACAAACTTTGATCTGTTTATTCAAGCAAAAGATGTCATGGATTCTGGTTTAATGTCTTGCTGACAATGTCAGAAATACTCATGGTATACCCCATGAAACCCTTTGACTTTAGATTTTTTTAGAGAAATCTTARACTCCAGCAGTCTTAGTGTGACCAGGGACATTATTTAGACTGTAGCTTTTTACCCCCAAGTTGAATTTTCCTTTCCTTAACGGTGTGATCTTGCCACAAACTCAAGTCAGGCTGTCCATCTTTTACAGTACAGGTACTACTTTTTTCCAAGTTTCTCTCTCCTTACAGTTTATCAGTATTTCRTATAAGTTTTCATTTCAACGGTACTAGTTCATATGTCTCCTAAATGGAATATTGCTATTGTGTTTTGTCCATGTTCCTCGTAGCGCTAAATCCACTTGTATTCTTTTACCTTGTATGATGATCAGCTCATCCTAAGTTAGCATCCCTTGCAAATGTCATGAATGTGCTTCCAGATGACAGGCAGCTCAAGTACCTCAGGATTTATTACTCATACTTAATAGCTGAGATATGGTGTGAAGCACTTGGAGATCTGTGGGGACAGGGTCCTCTAATGGGAAGGCTGATATTGCTGAAGCTTGTTTGCAGTGTTGTTACCTCCCAGTCCTGCTTCCCATTCTAATACATCACTGTTCATCGTTTCACTTCGCAATTGTCTTAAAGGTAGAATTCAGTACAGCTTTGAAAGCATTTTTTGCTTAAGATTGCAGTGGATGCTGATTCAGAACTAGGTGATCTTTTTAGTCCTATGTTTTACAGCTTTTCAACTAGTTTTCAATCTAAATGACTRTCCCTGCTTAACCCGATTTGAAATAAGCTTCCAAGGAAATTCTTCTGGTGTAACTCAGTGCTAAATCTCAGGATCTGCTATCTGCTATTTTATTTCTGTGACAAAATCTAGTCGGAACAATCTGGTAGAAATTATTATTAGGTAGTGTTACTGTAAATCAGTGTGTGTTTTAATGTTATATTTTGCAGCTTATTCTCTGTGCAGTTATGCAGAACTGACCAGGAAGCGTATAAGCGTGTGAGATTTGGATGCTGTCGTGTAACGCTGGGCGCTCTGAAACGCCTGTTCCAGCTCAAGACACAGGGAAGGGAGTAGGGTCAGGTCGGGCCTTGCCGGACATGTTGGTGGGCTCTGACAATCCTATGGACTTCTTCTGATCGCAACCAGCGTGCCAGTTTCCTAAGGAGAGCACAGTAACACCTGCCAGGATACTCCGCTTGCGCGAGGCCCACATCCCATTAGGGGCAGTGTTCAGAGGTACTCAGCGAAGAAGAGCCCCTCCTTTGCCCCCCAGCTGTCAATTCTTTGCCTTCCCCCTGTACAAAAATCAGAAACAAAATGGCTCTGAAATTTGTGGGGATACAGAAAAAATTATTCCTGCTCAGGGAAACCCTTAGAAGCTACTGGTGGGCTGTGCCAACGGGGAGGGGAGCTGGCGAGGGAAGTACGGCCCTTCCAGGCAATGCAGGAGCAGAGGTTGCCTGGAACCAGAGAGCTGGAAGAATTGCAATAAAACCCCACCCCGCCGTGCCAAAGGTAATAGGCATCGTCCCTCTCCGATGGCAGCCTGCCGAGAGCCTTCCCCGAGAGATGCTGCTGGCAAACGGCTCTGCTCTGCACCACGGACACGGGTGGAGCTTTCCTGAGAGAAATAACTGGAGACAAAAGCGTGCCTGGGCAGAGTGCAAACAGGTTTGCAAAGACAAAAAGGCTCATACTGTTATGTGCTTCCTTCTATCAATTTTATTGTTTCTGTACAACCTAATCAGCTGTAGACAAGACATGACTCCTGACAAGCTGTTAAACACCATTGGCATTTGTGACAGGAAGCATAACTAATGAACTGAGCTGGAGGTAGCTGAGCTGCGCACYGTTAATTGATGTTTCACTCCGCAGCCAGTTCTCGTTTGCTCTTCGTGTGGCAGGAGGTCAGAGCAGATTTTCTCTTGGTTGCAAGTGAGGGCTCTCTGACAGTGAGTCAGGCATGTGCCAGATGGCTGCTAAAGAGGGGGCATGTTGGGCCGTGGTCCACACTGAACTTGTCATTCTCAGCCGGGTGGTAGGAGGGAGAATATGGCCCCGTTCAGGAGAGAAAATCCAAAGAAAATCCAAAAAGTCCCATCATTCTGCAGTCCAGGCAGAGTCCTTGAAGAGACAGTGCGTCTGCAACTACCTGCAGCCAAGGGGCAAGGCTGCCTCATTGGGTTGAGGGCATTCATCCATAAATATCGTTTTCAAAGCTAAAATGCCAACTGGGAGTTGTTTGGAAACCAATAGTGTCAATTTGCAAAACTTCTCTTAAGTTTAACATGCCTGGAATCAGGCTTCATCATCGGAGCTGCTGTGGTTTTTATACTTCTAAATTGTGTGATTTGAAGATAACATTCCTGAAAATATTTTTTTTCATACAGTATGGCCAACCAAATGTTAAGAAAGAAACCAGACTTCTAAGAGATTCCACAGTCTCAGACTCTGCATTTTTTGACCTGATCTTTTGTGATTTTTTTTGTGTGTATAGTGCTTAAGATGAATGGGTTTTAAGCTGTTTCTCTAAGCAGGTGAACTGGAAAATGATAGGAAGAAAAAGTGGAACAAAATTCAAGATTGTTTTCAGAGCTCAACTTTCAGGAAAACATCAAATAAGAGATTTATAATAATCACGGTAGTTAGCAACCCTTTGAAGTCAGTATCTGTGTTAGTAATTTGCTAAATTTTAGTTTATAGTTCATAGTCTTAATTAGAAAGACCCTGAGACTGTTAGCATGTTTAAAAATACAAATTACCATGGGTAAAACAAACTAAAGTAGGCCAATTAGCTCTGCTCTTTATGGTTCGTCTTACTTTCTGGTTTTGGTGTGCTTGCACAGAACTTACTTCTTTAGGTTCACAACAACAGTGAGGTAATGTTTAAACAGCAAAGTGGTATTCTATAGTAATGATAAAATACTTCAAACCTGAACAAAAACAAATCCTGCAACTATTTAAGTAAACACCAATTTCTAACCAGAACGAACAGAAGCTGTTCAGGATTCTTCCTTATAACTTGGCATTTCCCTTTGCAGGTGGCAAAGATCCCGCTCTCTTGTAGCTCTTAGCAAAAGGTGGTTTCATAAAGTAAGACAGAAATTTGTAATAATCTTCCAGCAGTCTTCATGTCATAGGCCTTAATCTTAAYGGGAGCTGGAATATTCCTCATGTTTTCAACCTTTCACTGAAGAGGAGAGACTGTTGATGTGAAACAAGTATGTTAGCCTCTCTGTCTCTGCAGTGTCAGCGTTCACGTCTTGGTTCGACTGTTTTGATTCTGCGCCCAGGAGCTGTCACTGAGGCACTGAGTGGAACTTGGCGGGCGGATTATTAATGTTGAGACACTTTTCTTCCTGAAGTGATATGTCTGAAGAGTGTGTGCACTCTTTAAATTTACATAAAGCTACCTCGGAAAATGCGCATCTTCTGTGGTAGGAATCTTCACCATCAGTAAGACATTAGTTTGTGTTCTCTGCAGCACAGGTTGGACTGGCCAGATCTGTTTCTGCTGTTGGGGACAGTAGAAGCAAATGGTGTCTTTAAGTTAATATTCAGTGCGCTATTCCTGGACTTAGTGCACATGTTTATCTACTTCTAATCAAACTTCTAGCGTCTCATAATACTGCGTTGTAGAGGGAGGAGCCCGTGGGTGAGTTGTCCTATGTAACCTGTGTAAGACAACACTCAAATTTCAACTTGTGGAACATTTTTTTATGTTTTTTATTTTTCCYCCACTGGCAGAGGGAAACCAGTATGGGAATATGCTTCTGAGTTGTCTGCCTTCTCAGTATAAATGGCCATTTGAGTAAATGGCCCACCTGAATATACTGAAGAACAGTGCCCAGGACCTGGGTGTCTCATTTTGGTCGTGGTGGCTTTGAGCTCTGTAGGGTCTCAGAAGGCAGAAGGGCTGCGGTCTCTAAGGAGAGGGAGCTGCAGTTTGGCCTTTAGTGTCCTTCATACCTCAATGGTTGAGCTGGCAATGGGGAGCTTAGTGAAGGTCTGGAGAGCCCTGAGAAATGTCTTACAGAGAAGGAAGCTATAATTTTTAAATTTTTTTATTTATTTATTTTTGCCAGAGTTGCTCAGTACCAGCAATTAGGCTAGTTAAACTGGTAAGCATTTAAATGAGCTGTGGCTGTGAAACAGTCTGAACTAAGCTGATTCATTGTACCCTCTGTGCAAAACACTTGAGATTTCATAAGACACTGATAATTTGGATGCCCTTTTTTATTTTTGAAAGCTCTATAAATCAGTAAATCAAAAAGCTTTATTTAGAGGAGCAGAGTGAAAGCGTTACCTCATTAATCTTTACTGCTGTCTCCTGCCCTCCCTCCCTTCCCCTTTGTACCATATGAAGAGTCTTTTTTCAGGAGTGAATCTTGCCCTTCAGCTTTGTCATGAGCGGCAGAAATGCGGCTTGCTATAAATCCATTTGTCTGTATTAGTATTAATACCCAGATTATTTTCTCCTACCCTGGAACAGGTAAGCAGCCTTGCTTTCTTTACCAGTAGTGGTGGCTCATTTAAGTGCAAGGCCATAATTTCTGTCCGTGAATGTTGCAGTTTATGATTGGTGAAGAATATCTGGGAGGAGGCAGACTGCATCTTCTGGAAGCATAACACTGAGTCTTTGGACTTTCTCCATGCATGTTGTTGACTGTCAGAGTGCGAGGCTGAAACCAGTCATACATACAGAAAAATTTATTTGAGGATGGTCATATTTTTGTTGACACAGAAAAATAATTACACCTAATTGCAGGAGTCAGAGCATACAAAAATAGTTAAAAAGTAGGTTCAGATTTCCTATTTCTTGGTAGGTTTATTTAAAGAAGATCTGTTTCTAATGCAGTATCTTAAAGGTAAAATATCTATTTTTTGGCATCCCRTGTCTTGATGAAGATCTTTCGGAGTGGCTATAGTAGGGCAGCAAACAACGGAGAATGATTACGTGATGACAGGAAAGGGGACAGAAAAAAGCAAGTGGGTCATCATTAGGGCGTAGGCTTATGCAACTTGATTTCATAAATGTGTTTTGGTTTTACTATCAGCCATAAAACTGAAAGTGTACTCTGCACTGGAAGCATACAATTTCAGGGATGAATGAAAGGCATAATTATATCATTTAACATGCGATGGAGCTACCAGCTCTGCCTATATTAACCATTATTTCAGCAGAGAGGGAATTGTCAGTACTTTTTTTTTTTTTTAATTACTAACAGTAGTGGTTTGAGAAGCTTTGTTAAATTTATTTGGGATTATACTGTTCGTATCAGTGTTGTAGTCCTTTGCATAATATGTTGCATTATTTTTATCCTGAACTTAAAGACTATTGCATTTTATTAAGATATTTGCTATAAGATAGAATTTCCAGAAATGGTTGGATGTCCTGGATGTTTTGACCTTTCTGTGATATAGAGGAGCTTGAAGAACAAATCTTGAAATCGTTGTAAGGGGAGGATTGAGGACTGTTTAATAATAGGATAGTGCAACCTAGGTCACCAGTATTCCCTGTCTCATCTGCTCTAACAAAAGGTCAAATTTGTGCAGAAAGTTACCCAGCGATATGATAAAGATCCACACTTAATGGACTGTGGATTTTATTGCTCATTCCTTTAGTGACCACTTAATAGAGTTTTCATGTTACCACTTTTTATTGCCTTTTTTTTAATGTAATTCTGTAAACACAAATTTCACTATAGAAAAAAGAATTAAAAAGTTGTGGCTGCAAAGAACTAATCTGCATACTTACTCTGAGGTTATGTGTATTTTGAAATGCACTACAAAAGTTCGCGGAGCGTGTGCAGATCAGCCACACTGTTATAAATGGAAAGGGATAGCTAATGTGGATTTGCCCACGTTATACCAAATGGCAGAACGCAGAGAAGGATCAGGGGGTTGCAGCTCCTGGTTCCTTCTTTGCATTAGCAGGGGTGGGCTTTGCTTAGTTCTGTTAGTATCCTCTACAAGCAAAATATGTATAAAATGATGTTTGGGATCAAATTCCAGACTAATGTCTCCTTAAAGTTGCTGAAGTCTGGGGTTGATTGTTTTAAAAATTTATACTTTTTTTTTTTAATCCCTTATCATCTTTGTATGGTTTGGAGAGTATGCAATTTATTCTGCTTCTAAGAAACTGGTTGTGCCTTCTCCCTTCCTGCTCTCTTTTGGTTTATTATGCTGGCATCTACCCTTCAAACTAGCTTGTTTCATGAAAACGTGTGCTTACCAAGCTCTCTGATATTTGTCTTTTTAATTATTTTCAGGACCCAACAAACTTGGATAAATTCAACGTCTCTAACTTCTTTCATGTTAAGAACAACTTAAAAGTAATTGATCCAGGTAAGGATGAATTGGTGGTAGGCTGAGAAAACACCAGCCCAAAAATGCAGATTCCCAAAGACTACATTATGAATTGGCATGGTTTTCTAAATGGGCAACCCTCAGCGTCTAATGGTAATTTTGAAAGATTTTTTGGAAACGTTTTAGCGTGAATAACTTTTTGAAACTGTCCCTTTCACATCAAAAGGTGTTGATATATTTTCAAAGAAATGATTCTTTGAGAAATGATTAACTGTCTCAATTGGGTGCTGTACAAACAGAGAACACTTTCCATGCCCTTTAAGAATAGGTAGATAGGTAGAATATGTAGAGAGAGATGTTAGAAAATGATGAAAAATAATTTGTCRAAAAGTCCATTAGCCTTGTACCAGAACCAAAAAAGGGGAAACTACATCTTCTCATACATGTCTACTTTGTAGTAGGCTCTCTCACGTGTTAGCTGTATCACTGATGTATTGTCTGTACTTCTGTCTGGATACCAATAAACTTCTTCCAACGTGAAGATTGATTTAGACTTCCTAAAATATTATAAATATTCCCCAAATTCTTTTAATCCTCAAAAATAACTACATACTTTTTTCTTTTTTTGTGATGCTTTGATAACTAAATGCTTAGTGATACGTGCTAATATTAAACTGTTGGAGGGAAAAAGATCTTTCCTAAGCCCTTGTGGTTTCCTTTAGAACTGTTTCTAATGAGATATAATTGCTGATTCTACACAAGTTTTTTTCTGGGTCTTACTATGTTCCTCTTTCTCTTTTAAGCTACTAATTCTGTGGGAAAACATCTCTCTTTGTGTATTCACATTTATTTTCAGTGGGTAGTAACTCAGAGATTAAATATTTAATTTCCAGCAAATAGTAGGCTTACTAAGACAGAGAACAAGTGAAATTCATAAAAATAAAAACCACTGAGTTCTACAGTGCACTCCACCATCCTCCTTCCCACAATAAAGATCCGATCTTGGGATTTTTATATCACAGGCTTCATCTTTCAGTGAGGAGACAAAGGATAGAAGTTCATATTGTCCTCAACTATATCTTTTCTTTTATTGTTCTATAAAAGTAATTTGATTAGATTTGCATGAACTTGGATCATTTTAGTGATTTTGAAGAAATTTTTGCAGTAATTGATTTGATTTTTTGTTATACTTCCTCAGACTGGCATTTATTTATTATGCCATACTTCCAATTATGCTGTCTTTAGCATCATGCATTGCAATTTGTTACTGTTTTTGCAGTAATAAACGTTTTTACTAGACCATTATATTAAAAAAGTAGAAATAATATCTGGAAGACTTTTTTGGTAACAAGGTGTATAATAAGGTGAAGGAGAAAAAAATAGACCTTGTCTTTTAACTCCAAATAATTTTACTTTGTTTTATCTAGAGGAAGAAAAAGCAAAATTAGATCCATCTTACTATTTGAAAAATACAAATACAGAGACCCGAGAGACTTTACTGGAACTTTATAAGGAATTCAAAGGAGATGATATTCTAGCAGCTACCATGAAGGCTCCTGAAAAGAAAAAAGTGGATAAGCTGAATGCAGTAAGTTGACTTGATTTATAGTTTGGCACTGATTGACTTCTTCAAGAACAGTAATAATGTTTTTCAGCTTAGAGGGCACGTTGCAATATGAACAGACGCTATTCCTTTTGTTTTTGTTACACAGAAATTTATCATAGATGAGAATATAAGAATCATATTGGGATTCCTTTGTAATACATTGTACGTGTCAGTGAGTTTCTCTTTGTTAAATCATTGTAAATGAACCTGAACATTTCAGAAACAGATTACAATAAGGAGGAGGATTTTTTATGATGTGGTTTTGATGTATATGCTGGCAGAGCCTTTTTTTCCTCAGGTTGTAATCTCTTGCTTTGAATTTATTTATCATTGTTTCCTGCAGTTATTGGCAGAGGGAACACACCGTAAGGGCAATGCAAATGAATCATTTCTGGTGTGGGCAAATATATAAATCATCCACAGCTGTTTGGACATTTTTTCCATGGGAATGCAGGAATTTTAGTGGAATATTTTAAAGGATCTTCTTCCAGGTGCATATTACTGTGTGCTCATGGCTATCAAGAGAAATAATTCATCTACATCTTGATGTCCTGCATCAAAGGCTGCTTGAAATGGGAAGACTGGGTGTTCTTTCCTTTAGTAATTCTGGGACATATGTGTCTTTGTGCTTTGATTACACTTGCATGTAAATGAATTGCAGTGCAGCACATAGCTTTTTATGAGGGGGCTTAGTGATAGATTTATTAGTGAAGGTATGTGACATGGGATTAGGATCACATTCGTGCCTTCTTCGGGGAGCCATAGCATTATAAGAAAATCAAAGGTATAGGGAGAAAAATCAAGGTGAGAAAGAATAATGAGCTCTTCATATGCTGGGGAGCCAGATTGTCAGCTAATAATGTAGGTGGATATAACTGTAAACTTGCATAGGATGTAGTGTAATCTAGTGGTTGGAGAATTGACCTGTGACTTAAAAGACCTTTGTCCTCTGCGAGGCATAGCTCCAGACCCACTGGAAGTGTCTCTGGGTTCATTTGGTCTTTGTGATTCACTATAAAATCCATGTGTGCTGTTCATGTTTCCTTTCTGCAAAAAACTTGTGAAGCTCAAAATAGACACTGGGAACTAAGAGACGGCACCTCTGCATGCAGAAGGCCTGTGCGCGGGAGGGGTTGGTTTGTTTTCCTCCTCCGCATCGCCATGGTTCACTGGCTCTTCCTTCCACTTACTCAGCAACACTGGAAAATTTTACAGATGTCTTGCCAGCAGTACTCCTTTCATATCTCCACCTGTGGACATACAAATATCTTCTGATAATAAAATCTTTGCATAATAATGTATTGAACTGTTGTGGAAGCAGTGAGCCCCTTCAGCTCACTCTCTGGGCAGCCTTAAGTAGAAATTCATCAGAGCAAATGTTATGGGTAACAGATGGGGAAATATCACTGCATCGTGCATTTGTTTCTTTCTATAGGAACTAGAGCGGAAAGTCTGCCTTCAGAAGGATGACATAGATGACATTTGTGTTTCTAATATTTAAACAGTGTGGAGAAAATAGAGAAATTCTAAGACTGAATGTCTTTTTCTCTTGCTTTTTTCTCTGTGAACAGGCCCACTATTCCACTGGAGCAGTAAGTGCTTCTTTCACCTCCACTGCAATGGTGCCAGAAACTACCCACGAAGCAGGTACCAGAACTACCTATCTACAAGCTATTTCTGTCCAGTTTTAAAGTGTGCTCCCTAGTACACATACATTTATGTGGGCTGCAGGAAGGCATTGGTAATTGGCTAGTAATGATGCCTTGGAAATGTATTCCCTGAGCAGATATATCCCTACTTTCCGGTGAGCTCATTCAGAAAATAATGGAGTAATTATGAACTAGCTTTGGGTTTGAATGTCAGGTATTTACCTTGAACTGAAATTAATGAGGTATTTGCTATGCCCATAGACCACAAAATGGGATGTCCACTTATGTAAGTTAGGAATGAAGCATACTCTCCCCTCAAATTGCATACAAAATGTTTACCATCTTTTTGACTTAATCCAGTATTGGTTAGAATGACAGCAAAAATTTTGTGGGGATGGCTTTTGATTTACTGCTTTTTCGAGTTTAAACTCTACACAAAAATGCATTTTAATACTAGTAAGTTTCCTTTCATCCTCCAGCTTAAATACAAAGGTATAGAATTTCTTAAATTTCCGTGTCACTTAAATAGCTGAGCAACTAGTATTCCCCGCTGAAGAGAGAGATTTGGCTTTTGGCATTGAAAATATAGGAGTATGTCACACGCTTAGGCAAAGATTGAACACAGTGCTAAAATTACATGTTTACCAAATTCAGTGTCTTTACTTGGTGGATTACAATGATTTGGAGGTGAATCTTTCAGAATGTTAAAAATATCTGATTAAACTGGGTGCTTTGACAAAACGGAAGTGGAAACATCCTAGACTGGTCCTCTGGTTTGACTTTCCAGTAATGTTTCCAGTAACTTAGCTTCATATGTTTTCAGAACTGGGTAGGTCCTCATATGTCGGCAATTTGTGGTTGACTGATGACTACCTGCTTGGCTTCCAAGTTTGACAAGAAAAAATTTGATTTCAAAGCCATGTCCGTGATTGGTAGGCCTTACTTGAWAATTATAGTATGTAATACTGAATGTTTTCATGACTTAAAATATAGGTGATATTGTTGGCTCTAGAGGAGTCGGTGGCTTTCTAGAGTGGAGATTGTTTTGCATAGAAAGGTTAATGTGAGGTTATCATAGACGGATTGTGGAGTGCAATCCCTGAAGGCCCAGTGCCCCAGGGAAACAGATCAGACAGTAGAATCTAGTCATTCCTTTGCTGATGATTTCTAAAGATGAATGAATAAACTTCCAGAGAGCTAACTATTGTGTTTTGCTTTGGGACAGCTGCTATTGAAGAGGATGTTGTAAGATACAAATACGTGAAGAAGAAGGGCTACGTACGACTTCACACTAATAAAGGAGACCTAAACTTGGAGCTGCACTGTGACATGGTACTGTATGCCACATAGGCTGAACCTTATAAAGGGCCCTCTAGATAATGAACAGAACAGGCACAGGCAAAGGAAATACCCAGCGACAGGAGTAGTGTGTAGTCATAGTAGATACTGGTAAGTAATTGGCTTTCAGTGGTTTTGGTGTGTTGTAATATATATATATTTTAGTGGAGCTACTTACAACATGTCAAGGTACCTGCTTAGAGCTTTGGAGGGTCAGGATTATAGCAACCCAGACAGAGGCTAGACAAGGAGGACATAGAAAAAAGAAGTAAGAGCACAGAGAAGGGAGAATAACCCAGGGTTATGCAGCAGGTTACTGGCAGAACCAGGAAAAGAACTTGGATCTTGTAATAATCTTACAAGTCAACTAGGTTTTGTTGCCAGTGTGTCTCATATCAGGTAGTGCCACTGAACCTCAGTGAAAATGAGAGAGACAGCCAAACCGAGTACATGCAGTTCAGATCCCCAAATTTTAAATTCTGAGCTTTACAAAACAGAAAAATCTTTGAACTTTTTTGCCTGCTGTCTCGGTTTTAAGGTTCAAATTTTCAGACACGTTCCCTTTGCCCTTAAGAGCTAGATATTCATTAAAAAAAAAAGAAAGAAACCAGAGTTTTCTTATAGTCAGTAGTTTTTCTTACAGTCAATAAACGTGGCAGGACTTGTGATAGAAAGATACATTGTGGCAACACTGACTTCTCCATGCTGAAGTTTGACATCAGTGCTTGCTGGTGTGCTTGCTTACTTGTTTGTACAATCACATTTGTAAAAGGGAAAAAAGGGAGCATTTTCAACGTTTAAAACACCCAGACCTTCCACTGTTTACTGAGTTTTTAAGCTTGGGAAATTGCAAACCTGAATGTAGATGTTTTGGAAAGTTGAAAGCTGTGAATAGGGGTTTAAATGGTAAAATTTCCGCCTGTCGTGACCTTCATAGGACTATGGGACAGTGGTGTTGGCCAGGAACTGGGACATCCAGGTACYTGCTGTGGAATTGAGAGCTGTATTGGGAGAATCCATGTTTTTGCCTAGCCATTTGCACAGCTGGGAGAAAGAAAAATGAGCAAACAGGACAGGCCTGCCAGCTCTGCCTTCTCCTCCTTTCTGTCATATGAATAAGGAGCAAGATACACGTCACCATCCCAGGCTGATCCGTGGAAACAACATGAGGATCTCCCCAGCAGCATATCGTACTGGTGATTCTGTAGGTCTCTGTCATCCGTGCAGGTGTCTTCCACGCTCTTAAATAGTAACACTATGCGCTAAGGCAGAAAGCAGAGGATGTTAGTACGGCAATATTTGGGGGAAGCAGCCGAAGGAGCAGCTTGCGTTGACTCGTGTTTTGCCKTATGTTCTGGAGCTGGTGCTGGCAGAGGCAGGCTGGCTGCAGCCGCTCCAGCCAGCGGGGTGTCGGGGCCACGGGTGGGACCAGTATCGCTCAGTCCTGCGGACCCAGCCTCAGCTGCTCTTTTTAAACTTCCTGGATGATATCCCTTATGTTTCTGTTTTCCAGATGAATCCCTGTTCGTTTCCCTTTCACACACTGCTTCCTCCTGCGCACGCTGGAAGCGCGCGCTGTTTCGCACAGCCAAATCTGCCTGAACGCTGGCCTCTGGCCGTCTGTTTCTTTCGTTTCTGTGTGCCGCTAAAGTCTGTGTGAATTAAACAGACCTTTGGCACTGCAGAGGGAAAAAAGGTATATCTTTAGAAGAGATAGGAAGCATGCTGCTTTAAGGAGTTTTTCACAACATCCACTTTAGATCACCATCCTGGGTCTGTTACATCAGTCCTTCCTGGTGTTGCTTGTTTTTCTCCCTTTACTATATAAGGAACTTGTGCATCTTTGTTTTTTCCTGAATCACACTGAGGTTAGGTACATAAAGTAGCTTGGTGTAGACAGAACAAAATTTTTTACAAACACATAATGTGCATATAGGTCACACATACACACATGGATCAACTGCCGTAGATCTATGGAGATAGTAAATTCAGGCTTCTTTTTTTAAAGACGGCACTGTCTAATTGGTTGTTGCCTTGACCTGACCACAGGCTCCTGGTTTTTTTTACTTGCTGAGTGATATCCTGTGCTCGGGTTATTATGGAGCYGCCCTAGCAGTGGTTGTATTTGCACTGTATTGCATAGATGTGATTGTGAAATGCTTGAGGAAGTTTGGGGATGAAGTTGCTATATAAATAAGATAAATGAATACTTGTGTCCAGAGGTAGGACTTGCAACATTCAAATTATTTTTTAAAATAGTCTTATGGGCTAGATTTGAATACATATTTTGAGGTGAAGTCGTCCTGTTGAAATAGAGAACAGCGGGTGATATACTTAGAGAGTAGAAGTTTATCTACTGTGGAGTCCTCGGTTGTATTTTCAGACCTATGGGCTATTTAAACAAACGAGATACTCTTGCAGTTCTACTCTGTCTGTCCTGCTGCTGAAGTTTATTTACCCAATATTGTTTTTGACTTCAATCCCCCCAACAGCCCTTAGGTTCTTCTTCCCTTTCCCTTCACGGTTCCCTGTCCCCAGTTCTCTCTCTTGCATGCTTTTTGTGAGCTGTCTGACAGTGGGGATTATTTGAAGTTCAGTCTATATGTGAAGTTCAGTCTCTATGTATGTGTGGAAATACAGTGCTTCTTTTTGTTTAAAAATAAGTCTAGGGATCCTCATACACTCGTACTGTGTGTAAGGTGCCAATCAATAAGATTGATAGAGTTGAGATTCCTCCTAGGACCAAAAACCTACTCAAGAAATGTTGTGTATTGATCCGGGGGAGGAAATCAGTATTGCAGTGTGATTGAAGTCATCAATTACTTTGTGACAGGGTACAGAAAGAGGGCATGAAATAGGACAAGAATCCAGGTATTTTCTGTGTTTGAAATCACTTGTTCAGAGCACCGGAAAACATCAGTTAGGTTCCAGAAGGATATTGTGTGATATAAGTCATTGTTCTGAGAAAAGGCAATAAAAAGACTTTGGAAGATAAGCTGGATTTCCCCCCCCCCCCCCCCCCCCCGCCACCTTTTGATTTTTGTGCCTCAAATGAGCAAAGGTACATTACTTTTGTCTTTTTCTCTTTGCATCGTAATGGTGTGCCTATGGCTTTTCTTTGTTGCTGTTTCTTTTTCTCCCAGTCTTCTCATTCAGATACAGTCTGTTCTTCTTAATGGGGACATAATCAGACGGCCATTTGTTAGGGACATTTTCCAGGAAGCTCTATTCAGCTGGGCATAAGCAACAGTTGTTGTATATACTAATTGGAAACAAATKTACAAAAATTCTGCTTGCCAGAAGTCATTCTGGCTAGTACAGATGATTTAACAACGTCCAACAAGTGTTATTCTTTCAGCTCTGCTCTTATGTATTGCCAAACAAATAAGTGATCTTTCTAGTCTCAAGTTCTTGTAGCTGCTTTAACCAGGATGCTGCTGGGAATGACTGTCTATATCATCTGTGGGGATTCTGCTGTATTAATGGCTATATTGACACAATTAGACTTCGTAGATGATGGGATAGCCTGCTAAGCRAGGATGGAAGCTTTACACTGTGAAACATCTCAAATTGACTTGGATGTGTGAGTAGAAAAGCAGCATGGTGTAATGGACTGAGTGGAGAAGTAGGAGCCAGCAGCCCCTGAATTCTGGCTGTTTGCCATTGACTTGCTGCATGATAGGGCCGTGTCACTTGGATATGTGTTTTGGGGGGTTTTATTGTTGTTTTTAACCAGAGGCATCCCATTTTTCGCTTCACAGTGCATAATAAACACAGGCATAATTTTGAATTCCCAGCCAGCAGCATGTATCATAGACGCCTGATTGCTGGAGTGCAGCTACCCAATTAACCTGTGTGTTCAAATCAGAAGCCCTGCCTAAGAATAGACAGAGTATCAGACTCCTCATCTCTGCACCTGTAAAAGGGGGGAAAAAATACCTGCGTATGCCTCTAGGTTGCTTTGAGGCTTTCTTATTTTCTTATTTAGTGCTTRTACTTTTTTATTTTTGTTGTGCTTTGAAAATATATTAAAAAAGTAATGCTCCAGAAGTCCCTGTCAAAGCAATGAACAGATTTTGGTGTGCTATCTCCCTTTTTTCCTTTCTAAGTTCTCCATATAGAAGTGGTCACTATGGAATAGTGATCTGGTGGTTTAACACGTGCTGATAGCCATGACAGCAGTTTTTGTAAATTCTTGTTTCTCTCAGATTTAGTACCTTAAGGTTTAAGGGCAAATTGGCACAACAAAGAAGAATGTGAGATGGATTGCAGAGCTCCATCCAGCACTCTGTAAATGCTTTTTGAGGTTTTTGGAGCTGGCAAGCTCTGCTTAATGGTGATGTCTTGGCATAACTRTCTGAAGAAGCCGTTGTTCTACAAACACTGATGTTTTGATCTTCTGAGGCCCTCTGACCTATTAAATATGCCTGTGATCTATAAAGGTGTAATCCAGCCCCTGTTCTTTGAAATCATCTATCCTGTTGTGTGAGGGACTGCTGCAAATATTGGAAGCCTGTAAAATTCTTATCCATTTCCAGGGGGAAAGAAGCAAGTTTAAAAAAATCCTTTGACTCCATGCATGCCAATGTTCCCCAGTCTTCCAAAATCTCTCATTTTCATTCTGATTTTGATGTCCTTTCTGCTCACTTGTTGTTTGCTTCATCAAAGCGCTCTTTGGCAAATATTTGGCTGATGATATACCAGTGTCTTGTTCAGTCAGTAATATGGTTTTAGGGGGCTAATTATCAGTCTCAGTTGCAAATGGTTTATTTCGGATTTTTTCATCAAAGTATTTAATTGCAGAAACAGTTGTTAAGTTTTCATCTTTTAGAGTTCTTGTCAACAGAAACTAATAATTAAAAAAACAACCAAAAAACTCTCAGCTTCCCAATAGGAGAACAGTGAGGTAAAATGTTTGTCAGAGAGGATATATTCATTTCCTGGTGGTGTGTGGTTTTTGTTTTTGTTTTACTTCCCCTGAACGTGCTACAGCGGCGGACAGAGCTATTGCCCTCCATTGTGGTCTGCACTGGAAGGGCTGTTCGCAGCCTCTGCTGTTCAGCAGGTCGTTTCTTGGTTGCTCCGAAGCAAGTAGGAGCTAATATTTAAAATGTTCCTAACTTTGTGGATGTAGCATCCATGCGTCAGACTGGAGAATAGTTTTCTTGTAAGATGTTAGTAGGAAACGATTCACCTGGCTGCTGTTACTTCTCTGCTTATCCCGGGTGGTATTTTACAGCAATGAGGAAGGCGCATGTCCCATCCCCTGGGTACCTGGCCCTTGACAGTCCTGTTTGTCCCCCTCTTCCCATGACCGTCCTGTCACCTTGGGGACCTCTGCTCCTGGCTTTCCTGGCAGCCTTTGGGTAGTTGGGAAGGTGTTTGGTACGTTTGGACCTTTCCTCCTCCTTGGCAGCCCGGCAAGCTGGATCCAGGGGAGGGAATTGATTGTTACCTGCTCGCGCGTCTTGTGTTTTGACGTTGGAGGAGGCAGGAATGCCGTGCAGCCGTCTGCCGCCCAGCGGTGCCGGGCCAGAGGGTAACACGGGCAGTTCGGAGTTACCCGGCGGCAGGTTTCTAGTCTGCACCTCGGCTCCTCTGGCGAGCGCCTGGCGACCTTGGCAGGCAGGCAGCCACCGGGGCTTGGCGCTGCAAGTCAAGAGTGGTTACGGCAGCATCCCCTGGGAAGGTGGACCTTGTGTGCCGGTGGTTGGACTGATGTAATGCTGGGCAGCAGCTTCAGGGCCCGCGATGTTCCACGCTTTACAGCTGCTGAAGCTTGCTCAAGCTGTATCCTCATTTAAACTGTACCTGGTGGTGCTACCTCGCATTTGTGGGCCCCGTCCTTGTCAACGTCCAGCCTTGCACAGTGCTGTCTGACAAGCTCTTCAGCCCTTGTCTGCACGTGTGGCTTGCAGACTTGGGAGTGGTGGTTTCTTTTTAGTACTGCGGTAAATAAAAGGTAAAAGGAAAGTCCTGATTGCTGCCAGGAATGACCACTCTGCCTCTGGAGAGCTAGCAGTGAAAACTCGCGGATTGGGTGAGCGGATTGGATGCCCTGTTTAACTGGAATTGGGCTCATCTAAACTGACCGGTTGTCCCTGTACTCGCTAAAAAGTGAAAAAGACGRCTGGAGTGTGTGTTTTTCATTGGCATCTCGTCTAACCTTAGCATCGTAGTCTTTGAGAAAGTCTTCAGTGACTGCATCATTTCATTAGTGTCAGCACTCTGGAAAAAATGCCTTGGAAAAGTGAAGTTTAGCTATCTCCTAGAGTCTTTGCCAAACCGCTAATTAAATTACAGAGGGTTTTGGTGTAATGAGAATGCAGTAATTCTGCTGTTTGTTTTGAGCAAACTTTGAGGCTTTGAGGTAGCAAAAGAGGCAAATGTTTGCTATGGAGTGAGCAGCCTGTTCCCCGAGGCATGGTTTGCTCCCGATTCTTTTTTAGTATTGGGAAGAGTAGCAAAGTGTTTTACCCCCAGTGCCCTGACACTTTCATCTCACTGGCATGGCGCTCCTCTGATTGTAGATCACAGGTTGACCCGAAGGTGTCTGTGCGCTCTGTGATCGGGCTGGTTGGATTGGTGTCACTACATGARCTGTCTGTTCTGAATCGAGCCGCAGGAAGCGGCTGTTGGTGTTTGTCACCCCAACCTGTCACCAGACGAACCCCTCCGGAGCGCGGGAGCTGGCGGGGGGAGCGAGCCAGAAGACACGTCTGTCCTGCAGGAAGCCGCCTGGGCTTCCCCCAGTGAAGCCTGTCGGTGCTTTCGCAGTGGGCTGTGTGTGGTTTTGGATCTTCTTGTCTTTTCGCTCCAAGACAAAAATGGAGTGTGCTCCTAGTCCGTTTGGTGCAAAGTGAAATAGGGTGGTTTAAATGCCTTCCAGCGCAGGGTTTTGCATCGAAATGCACTGAAAATGTTTGTGGCCGGTTTCTTTTTGTGGCTTAGGGGAGGAAACAGACACTTCCACCTGATGGATATTTCTGAACCTGCTCTTATACTGTTGTAACAACAGTGCCTCTCACTGAGCCCTGAGTAAAGCTGAGCCGCTTTCCTGCGGGCAGGTAGGCTATGAGGATTGGTGACCAGAAGGGATGGGCAGAACTGGGTTGAAGCCTTACCAAATCACCTCTTTATAGTCCATGCTGTGGAAGAGTTGCTGGAATGAACAATTGCACGAGTGAAAATGCTCTGGATTAATAATAATTAAAAAAATAAATTACTAAAGCAAAACAAAATCTGCTTTGCATTTTAAGACATCTACATAAAAAAAAAATTGCAGGCTTGGTCTGAAGCCTTAGAAATTTCCATCACTGGTTCCTGCCTTTTAGTAGCAGGATTCTGGCATTTGTGTGATAAGACAAAGGCTGTAGTGTAGAGAATGTGATTTTAATTCACGAGGAACCAGCTTCTCATTATTTCAGATTATTTCTGCTTTGAAACATAGGGTGAATGGGCATATATCAAGGCTCTGCAGTTTAATGCAACTACAGTTAGACCAGTTCAGCAAGACAAAAAGAAATAAAGGGAGGTGGAATTAGCACAAGAAAATTATACAAATGTGCAAATGACAGCTTCTGGATGTTTGGTGTGAAATTTCTCTTTAAGGTTCATGCAGATCCTCAAGGGATGGAGCATTCTGAAATGATTAGCTCTTCACGTAGTAAAGCCTTCTTCCTTGCAGTCATAGCAACAACGCCGAAGCTCTGCTCCTCTCCCATCCGCTGCACCTTGGCAACAAGAGGGCCACCTGGTTCTCCTCTGCCTCTGGTCAGCTCTGCAGCTGTCCATGCACAGGCTGAATTAAATAACCTTTAAAATTGTAATGACCCATTTTAACTGATGAGAAAGGAGATCTACAAAGTGAGAAATCRCATAGTAACCTGGCTTATTTGGCCTTTCCCCTCAAGTCTTAGGATGCAGTAAGAGAGATGAATTTTGCAAGGTTTGGTGTCACCCTTTTCAGGAAGAAGCAAAACAAAGTCAGCCCCGTTGATACTTAAAAGTGAAACAAGATAAAAACTGTATGTTTTATAGAACTTCATAGTAATAAGTCTTTTTTGTTTTTTTTTTTTTTTTAACTTTACATTCTTTCTTCAGTGTTTTCCCAGTATCCATGATTTCACAATCAGCTTCTTGTCCCTATTGTGTTTGCATATTCATTTTTAGGAGCAGTCTTTTCTTAAATTCTGCTATTTGTCCAGACCTAGTAACTGTTAGAGTGCTGGTGTTTCTGAGTCATGGTACCTACTAAGTGTTCAAGCTAAATGGAAGCTTAAACTTAAGTAGAAAACCACTGGGCTGTTTCCCCATTAAATATATGTGTCTATGAGCCAAGCAAAGTATTTGGGCCTTCTTCTAGGATAAATACTCTTCTGGATTCCTGTCTCAAAGGATTTAGTAAAAGTTTATCACTTACTTTGGGTGTGAATTTTCAACAGTTGAAAGACAATTGTCTGTCATCTGGCATCTACAAAATAAGTGTGGAGCAAAGTGGGGGCAGGAGACTCATTTTAGTATAACTGAGAGATGTCTTTCTTACCATTTGTCACTTGGGGAGAGTAGAAGTGTCTCTAAGGTGAAGGACGTCATACAGAGGCACCACGTTCATTTGTGCATAAAGGAGGGTTTCTCAGGGCTGTTCTTAAAGGCCACACTCCTTGGAGAGAAAAGCTTTCCATAATTTTTACATTTGACTTCTTGGGTGTGTCACTGCATCCTTGTGAGAAACCATTGCAGTAGATTTAAAACATAACCTTTCTGTTGCTGGCTTTCAAATGCAGGATTACAAAATGAAGTGGCACTTTTACCTTGACTTTCTCGAATATGTGTCAAAGTCATTGTTGGCAGATTAAAATAACTTAAATCATTTCCTGCTTAATGCAAAGAATGAAGAGAGAGAAGTTAACTATTGCTGCTGCTGTCAGTTCGAGCTGAGAACAGCCAGAGGTAGAAGGAGAACCCAGAGTCCGCAGTGGATAACGAGCCAGCGAGAACTCGGCTTTGCTTGCTGCGCTCGCTGCCTCCCAGGCGCCTCAACCGTGGTCGCTGCCTCCTTGGGGAACGGTGTGAGGCAGTGGTGGGGAGGACGTTGCTGAAGAAGCAGAATGATTTGCATTCCAAGGCGGCTGATCCGACATCTTCCACCAGATCTTGCACTCAAATAACAAAGGCATTTTTGTTTATATGTATTTGTCATCAGTCTTTGTAGTTGGAACAAAGACTTCAAAGACCGGCTGTGTTTATACAGTCAATACAGAAGTAACTTCGTTCCTGAGGAGCTACACCTTCCCCTCCAACCTTGAGCCTTTTTCTCTTGCTTTGGACAGGATGCTGCCTAAAAAAAAGTCCCTGAAGTATGCTTGGCAGTGCGAGATTTGGCAAGAACATTAACTGCTCTGATTTAAATCAGATAATTTGAGCCAGATAGTCTAGATCAACTACATGACTGAAACTGGGGTTTATTACTGATTGAATGCAAACCTTTTTGTTTATGTCTGTATTAAAAGGCACCATAAAAGGTAATGGTAATGTTACAAAGGAACTGTTTACCTGCCAAATGTATCCGTATGATGCATGAAGTGACCATGGGAACCAATTTGGTGGTAATTATTTAAAGAAAACCTTGCAATAAAATGGTAATTGCATGTATACTACGTTATATCTCAGCAGTTGCATATAAAAGCTTGTTTCTGGGAAGAGATATAACAACTAGAAATCCATTTTGAGAGAAGGGTCTGGATAGCTCCTGAATAAAAAATACATTACTGGAGCCAGTTTTTTTGATGTATATTTTACAGATCATGTTTTTAAAAGCAATAGGAAATCTGTATATGGGTATCAATGTTGTGCAAGTTTAAAACAGTTTGGTATGTATTCCTGAGGGATTCAGTCTTTTGCCTGATTTCATTTTCTTAAAAAATTAATTACAGGTTGCTGTATTCCCCCCAGAGAACTTATTAACTGTGTCTCTGTCTCCAAAGAGTGTTTGGCTCTCATGAGATAAAGAGCCTTAGGCAAAAAGCTGCCAATTCCATTTCTGATTCATAAAGAATTTTTTTAAACTTACTTTTATCCTTTCTGACATTTTTCATGAGTGATAATTAATAGCACTACATTAGGATCAAGACTTATGATATTGTCTTATAAGGGAAACATACTCTACACAAATGATTTTTCAGAATTTGAATTTTACTTGAAATGTTATATACAAAGATAATTTTCAAGCATATATATATACAGTTAAAAGTTTTCAAATCTTCTATAAACATTGAAACCATTGGAAAAAACTCCTATTGCTTGAAGCAATTTTCATGGAATATGTTTACTTACAAGTTGCCCAAGGGATGTTACAAAAATACATTCTTAAGTGTCATTGTACCAAACACCATTACCATTTTTACCCAGTAATAAATTACATAGGAAATCTGAGATTCGAGTTAGTGTAAGACTGCATTAGAACTAGTTTATTTTTCTGGTTATGGTAGCTGATAACTTTGTTCTGTATCTGTGTGAAATGATTAAGAGGAAATCATTATAAGGAATTATTTCCAATGCTGCAATGATATGTAGCATTTGGATAATTAAGGGACATTTCAGTGTAAATAATGTATTTCTTATGAGGATATACAGCAGAAATGTGAAGTTTTGGATTGTTGAGAGTGAATACTTGAATGGATCTGCTTTTAAAAGGATAGAGATTCTTTAATCCTTAAATGATTGCAGTTGGACTTATTTTTAAAATAGATCCACGGCTTTATTTTTGTGCTTCTGAGCCACTTCAGGTTGAATGGCTCAGGCGCAGTGTCTTTCTGCAGTTTTCAGGCTAGTGGTACAGACCAAGCCCAAAGTCAGGTCAGTGCAAAATGGATCAGGATCTTTGAGAAGGAGGCTCCAAGTCTTGCGTGTGTTAATTCACAGACCCCGCGACTCATGCTGGGGCTTTACTTGCAGGCATCTACCGCAGTAAGGACATTGTTAAGGCCTGTAGCAACACGGATTAGTTAGATGAGTTCGTTTGCAAGATTGGATCATATTTATGCACCTAATCCACAGTGGGGCTAGGAAACATGCCCAAATATAGAAACCATGCTGTTTCTGTACATGCGTTTTGTACTCACATTTGTACATGTAAAGATACTTTAGTGTTGCAGAGAGGAGAATCCGTGCAGGATAATTAGGATAGACAACAAAGGTTTTGAGAGCTCATGTTTGAATGCTATGGCTCATTTCAAATAAATAGCTTCGATTTACACTGTAAAAGCAAGTGAGAAATGGGCAGTATATTGAGTCTCTATTTTTCTTAGATTTTTGAAAACAAGTTGTCTTCCCACCCCCTCCACTCCCATCACGACCACCCCCTCACTGAACCAACTTTCAAAATGGTGACTTGCGGGGTCAGTCCCATTTTTAGTTCCAAGCGTTGAAGAGGACCAAATGCTTCTCTCCTGCTTGGCTTCAATGTCTTCACTTTGGAATAGCTGAGCAAAGAAGTCAGGTTCTTTCTTACTCTGGGAAATAACTTTTTTGGGGTGGTAGAAGTCCTCCTTTGGAACAGGATTAAGATGCACTGCTGGGACTAAGTTACTTGGAAGTCTCTGAGCTTTCCGGCTTTCACGATCATTACATCTACTGGGAGTTCTTGTGAAAATCACATTATCTGAAACAGAGTTCAGCACTTCTTTGCACTAACTGGGAGGTCTAGGTTTGATTTATTTAACACAGTGTGTGTCTCTCCAGTATACTTTAAAATAGCACATACTATATTTTTTCTGTAGATGAAGATTTATTCCTCTTCAAAGGTCATGCATGATTGTTTCTATGAAAAGTGATTCTTGTAAATGATTTAATGACCAACTTGGTTGTCTAAAGGTATTGCATAAGTAAAACTTCTGTCTGTCTTTCAGACACCCCGAACATGTGAAAACTTTATCAAACTGTGCAAGAAAAACTATTATGATGGAACAATTTTTCACAGATCAATTCGTAATTTTGTGGTAAGTACTGAACAAATCCTGTGTAATGCACAGTAAGTGATGTCCTCAAAATATTTATATAGCTTAATTAAGTGTCAGTTCCTTCCATGCATGAAAATTTGCAGTAGATGTATATTAAAAATATACCTTCAGAAGCAGGATTGTCCTTACTCACTGACTTTSTACTTCACGGGTCTTACTAACAACTGTCTCTGACTACTGTTAGCACTTGGAGCATCACTGCATTTTGCAGTGCTTTCACTGGCATTCCAGACTAAGCTTTTGGGTGTCATTGCCTTGGCAAGACTCTTGTTATCCTCCCCAAACTGTGGGTAGGTGGCTAATGAACAGAAGGAGAGGGGGGGAGAGAGGGAGAGAGAGAGAGAGAGAGAAATGCTAATTTGGATAAGTAATATTGTGGCCTGTTAAAACCCCATTCAGATGAAATCTGGTTTTAGAAAACGGCTGAATTTCTGTTTCAGGTTGTGGTAGCTGGATACTCTCAGATCATCGTTTCCTGAAAGTGATCCAGGACTAAGTGCCCAGGCTTTGTTTGTAAAGGGGTTAAAGAGCACATAGTGAACCAGAAAGTTGACTTTGGTAGTCAAAAACCTACTCTTTCAATATGTAGCTGTGATCCTTATACAGCTTTAATGCGCTGGTTTATGTACGGTATCAAGCACAGCTGGTAGAAAGAAGCAAAAGATGTTCTTGTAGAAGCGAAGCCCATCCTACAGCGATGAACAGTTTGGATTCAGACTTACTGGTCATTTTAAGCATCTGTTCAACTTTGAGTGTGAGAGTAGTTACACCACAAGCACCGTGCACAACTGGCTGAATTTGGACCGGAGTGCTCAGCGCTATATAAACTTAAGTCATTAGGCTTTGTTTAATCAGATTTTGTGAGCACACATCAGCTTTTATAAAGATATCAAGCTTTTCTGAAGATATCAAGCTTTAATCCTTCAGCAGCAGTTTAGAGCCTTTCTAGGGGAGCTGCATTTACTAATTCATTTTGATAGTCTAAAGAAACATGTTTTGTACCAGGAGATTTAATTCTCGGAACTGAAATTTAGATTTGGTTACTCAGCATACCTAGTAAATGGCTTTTCTCATACATTTTTACCTTTGTATAAACAATTGTCAGATGTTATTAGGAGATAAGTTCTTGATGCATCTTATTGCTATTGCAGCCTATTAGAGGGCCTGGAAAGATAACCTTTATTTACATAGGTACTGTTCAGGCAGCTTGGGATATTGTAGCTGTTCTGTAACTTCTTTTCAAAGGAATTAACAACTTGATCCTGGAGGCAGTGCATGTCTTTCAGGGGACGTCATTGAATGTTACATTCCATCCTGTCATCCAAAAAAAAAGCTTTCTTCTTTTGACAGCACTGTGTATCTCAGTTCATAGTTAAACTCACAATTAAAATTGTGCTTGTGTGCTACTACTGTGAATCTATTCATGCCATGCTCCTTCTAATAGCATTAGAATATAGAATATTGTTTCTGTAGGTCCTGCATACATATACAGTGATTAATTTTGTTGCTGAAAGATCAGTTTCACATGGGAATTTTTCCCACTGCAGATAATGAGGATGATGCTGAGAAATACAGACTCAAATACAGAAAATATTCTATATCCCATTTCCTGCCTTCCCATCATCTGGAGGATTGGCAGCAAAATGTGAACCCCTTTCAGGCTTCAAAACCAATGCATTATCAAGCAAGTTAGGACCCAGCATGTAATAGAAAGGATGGTCTGGTTAACCCATTTGACACTGTTTATATTCCGTGTTTACCCACAAGAGACCTAATATTTTCATGAAATTGTCATTCTGCTCTTGGATGAGTCATGTAGGAGATGACAGCCAATTGATAAAAGAAGGTCCAAATGAGTAGTAATGGTTTCCTTGTTGCTAACTTGTCAACGTGACAAAATACAGAGGGAAGAAAATTGAGCAGAATTGTTTTTTATGGCTTGTATTTAATACCTTTCACACAGATATATGTAACATAATGATTTTTATTTTAATTCTGCAGATCCAAGGAGGTGATCCAACTGGAACAGGAACAGGTGAGATTGTGTTTAAATTAAGCAAGCTGTTTTTGCTTCATGCACTGTGTTGTTACTTTTCTTTCAAGCCACTTTGTAGAATAAAATTCTCTGATGACTTGTAGTACTTATTGAGCATTTCTGCTTTAAAGCAGAGGTTCAGTTTTATAGCTATAATTTATGGCACTTTGAACTATGCTTAAAATTCCATCCCGTATATTCTCAGTCTAAAACTTGGGCAGTCTTCCATATACAATTCTTGTTGGAACTTTGCTTTCTTTTTCTTCCAGAAAATAAATAAATAAAAATTATACTGATTTTACAGCCAGCCTTTTCCAGGGTGAAGAACAAAGCAAGGAATAGTCATGCCAAGCTGATTTTGAACATTGAATTTGAAAATTAGAGACCTGCCTCTGAATTAKTGAATGGCCAGATACCATCTCTTCTCCCAACTAGTTGCCTTGTAAGGCCTAAGCTTCTCTTTTTCTATCTTTCAGAGATCACTGTCACTAATTTATTCTGCTTGTTCTGTCTTAGTGATCTGCATTACAGCCAAATTAGAAAAGGTTGAGAGACATAACAACTACTCCTTGCTGTGCACTGAATGGTGCTCAGGGCATTGCCCGCTCCTGTGCCCACCATCCTGTGATGGTCCATGCATTTTCTATTCTAGTTCATCATGCATCGCTTATACGCAAAAGCACTGTATCCTTGTGTGTGTGCTTGCAGGTCGTCCAAAACAGATGCCTTTGTAATTGTTAAATAGTTAAACATTCTTTACTTTTTAAATAATGTTAGTGCGAGCTGCCCAATATCTTTTCTTCCACTGCATATCTTAGTGTATGCAATGGCTGAAGTATGCGACTGTTGAGTGAGACTAGTTAAAGTTTCTGAGTTTTGATGGCAAAAGCCCGTTGACAAGAGATGTTACTGTATCTGCTTGGACTGTCAAAAGAAATGTGATTTTTTTTTTTTTTTTGTTAGAAAGAAAGTACTGATTCAAATCCCAAAAGACATAATTAGGAACATCTTTTAAAATGAGAATTTAAAGAGGTGTCAGGAGACTAGAGATGCTTAATGGGTTGGCTCAGAAAACTTTCACCCTCATAGGCTGAAGTTCAGACCTTGCTAGAGAATGAAAATGAACTTGCTGGTGTCATTCTTGTCTCCATTTGTGCAAATGGTAAAACTATTGTAAGACAGCACAATTAACAGCTGACAGAGGAGAGACCTGTCACTGACTGACAGTGCAACTGCATTGAAGATCAAGACCCAGCTCCACTGCCAAAGCAAGTAGGAAGTAAAATGCAAATAAGTGCATAGGAGAAAATATATTTATGCATATTCTGTTATTTAAAAAAAAGGAGCCTAATGATGTCTAGGTTTTTTCCATCTCATTTTTCTCTTTGTCATCTTAGTTGAATATGCGTATACTGCAGACTGGCTGTCTTGCAAACATCTGTAAAGGCTATTAAAGTTCTAATGAACTGGTCAGTTTACACTCAAATAGATATGACAGTGTTGCAGATTTTTAGAGACTGTTTGTGCTTATGGCAGAGTCCAGGTGATACAGCTATCATCTTTCCAACTGAATGGGTTTGGGTTTTGGAACACGGCTGAATTTTAAATATCCTTACTTAATCACAATAGTAAGTAAAATATAACTGCACTGCCTGGTGAGCTACTAGATTTCTCTTGAACTCTCTCTGTATTTAATATTTATTTAAATGAAGCAGCTTAGACAGTTGACAGAACTGCAAATAGGCTGTCAGGTTTTGTTCCCGATTACCTGATAGATCTTGCACACTTGAATGTGAGGCCAGCAGCAACTTCACAAAGTAATGTGTTTGTCTGCCTAATTTAGCCAGTATTTTGTGCTCTTATCTAATTGTATTGTCTTCAGTCGTGTGGTTTGGTTTTACAAAGCATCTGATCAACAGTTAGTGAGCAAATAACTACAACTTTTTAAACCCTTTCCAGACAGCGAAGTGCAAGTATAGCCTTTCAAAATACAGTTCTTGAAACTTTCTGATCAACTTTGCTGAATGTTTTAACTTTGTGCTGGAAAGGAGCATTGGGATAGAGACTCGAAAACATTCCTACCTCCCCTTGCACAAGAGATGGAAAAATTGACGGTTGGGATCTTGGTCTAGGATTCATATGGTGACAGTATTGTTGAGGAAATTTGGAAGATAGATGCAGTTTTTAATATTAGAGGAATATGTTGGAGGGAGGGAATGACTGAAGATGGATAGTGTCATGGATGGAAGAATTGGAAACGCTTCTGAAGTCATTTTTCAGCATTCCAAAGGAAATCGTCCTCATATTATACAGGGAAACTAAATGTGTAATTTCTGTAATTGCTTTGTCCTGGATATGTAGGAAGGAAAACAGATTTTAGTAGGAGACAGTAAGTGACAGGCTGTTGTCTGATAACTCTATGAACATTGGAAGATTGCAAGCTCAGAAAAGAATGGTTTAATTTTAGGCATAAAGACAACTAAAATGTTTTCTCTGTCCTGTCCTTTGATTTGAGATATCAGGTGCATAGTAGCTTTAGATCATTAAGACAAGTTTGCTACTAAATGGGATACTTATTTTTTACTATAGAACTGACAGAAGGAAGAGGAGAGGAATACTGTTCCCTTACAAACTTTCTGTTCCCCTCTGCAAATTAATGAATTGATTAGGATTGGGTGATTTAAATAATGTGAATATTTGAGTCCGTTTATATTCAAGGCTGTCTAAAGCCCAAGGAAGGACTTGTTCATCATAGATTTAGCAGTGGAACCAGTAGTTGGTTGCAAGTGGCATTCAAGAGCATTCTGGAATTGTTCTGCCAATTCTGAATAAACAAACTGAAATATTTCCAATATTTCTAGCCTACTTATGTGCACTGTAGAACTTCACAGTTCACCAGTGATATGAACTAAGCCTTAGGTAGGGTCATAAATGGTTCTAAAAAGTCAGAAAGGTTTCTAAAAGTGAGTTGTCAAAATATCTCTTGGTACTAAGTTGAACATGAAGATCTCAGTTATGTGGGTAGGCTGTAGAGTACTTTCCTTCAGGCGGTGAGTTTCAGGTAAAGTTTGTGTAAAGAAAGAGTTCACCCTAAAAAGTATGATTGGATTAGTTTTGAGTAAAAATTTGTACAACTGATTTTTAAAATATATGGTCTCACTTAGAATGGGAGCAGCTAAATGCGAATAACCAGATTTCCCCATAAGTTTTAAAATGTTCTCTACTCTGTAGCTCTTCTCAGAGTTTTGTAAAAGGCAGAAATTTTACTTACATATCCCCTGGCCATGTGCTATAAAAATGATGGTGAAACCAAAGGCCTGTCCAGCTCCCTGCTCTCTCGGCAGTGGTGTGGCCCATGAAAAATACCACCAGGCACCAGCAGCAGGGATGCTCCCCTGGCCTCCAGGGTCCATTTGTAGGGAATGGCTGAAAGTAGTCTGCATGTTATTAACGTGGTCACCAGAATTAGTGTGAGCTTTGGAGTGAAGCACTGGATTTCAGTGCTTTATACCTCTTTCATGCAGGTCTTGCATGTTATTTGCAGTATAAATTCCTTTTTGGATTTCTTCTGGTAGCTAGAAGGAATTTTACTATATCTTTGACTCACTCTTTCCAAGAAAACAGATGCATCTTCTAAAATGAAAAAGACCATAGAGGTTTAATGGTCTTTAGAGGCTTATTTTGGGGAGTAAATAATCTGACTTCTGTAATATCTGAGAAGAATATGAGTAGGATGAAGCTTTTTTCCCCTCTTTCATTCCAGCTATTTCAGTTGCTAATAGGAAAGACTAGTTGGAGGTTACCCTTTAAATCTGTATATTTTAAACTGCCAGAATTGTTTCTGTTAGAGCCTTTTATAGGAAAACTCCAGACAGAATGAACCTCCTTTGTTTCCTTTTCCACAAAGGACCTTCTACTTTAACTGAAATTCACTGGCTTAGAGGTTTGGAGGGGTTTTAAACACCTTCTCTGAACTGATATGTGGATGGCACATTAAGCCTGTATATATTTTTATTTTGTTATATCTATTTACTTATCCCTGTTCGTCAACTCAGGAGCCAGAATAGACTTGTTCAGAAATCTTCCCACCATTTGGTTTGTGTCATCTGACATTCACCCCCTGTTCAGCAGCAGGTGTCAGGTTTATGGTTGCACCACCCAAATGCTTCCATGATCACCCACTCCATTACTAGCTAAGCCCAGGGCTGCTCAGCTTCTGGGTGGGTTTGGGCACGTTCAGTGCAACATGACTGAAGGTTACATGTCATACATACATAGATTGCAACTGTGCTCTCA
The DNA here is from genome assembly GCF_003343035.1 of Apteryx rowi. Lineage (NCBI taxonomy): Eukaryota > Metazoa > Chordata > Aves > Apterygiformes > Apterygidae > Apteryx > Apteryx rowi. Next base: position 870,021 of record NW_020451238.1, on the reverse strand, counting down.
GCTTACAGGGATAAATGTGCTTTTGTTCTGGACTCATTTCACAAATGTGAAATGCCGAGCTGGTTATGCAGTTGTGTCCCCGTTGAGTCTCTGTCTGACTGTCATTAATGGAACTGTGGCTAGTAATGCATGTGAAGGCCAGTGATTTCTGGTACTCAAGAGCTGACCTTGGGATGGGAGGAGGGTAGAAATGAGCATTATGGCATCCTGAAATTGAGATGCCACACTAGGAAGAGTGAGGAGTAGAGTTTCCAGTAGCTTAGCATAGCTGGCAGACCTGCGTTGCCAGAGCACTTAGGTATACAATCCCAGGCTGATTCTTATTTAGAGGGCCAAACTAATTTTCTACAGCCTTGAACTTAATATTTCAGAAGAACATTGGGAGAGATTTTATTGCGCTGCAGCAGCTTATTTCTTTTCTTTAACAAAATAACCACCCATAGAGGCAGTATTTGGAGCAATCAGCTGAGTCATGGTCATTCTTTGTAATGATTAATTATTTGAAAATGAATTTTACATTTATGATGTATTTCTTTTCCTGCTGTTCATAACATCTAAGTGGTTGAACGTTGTGAGTAATTCTGTCTAGCTCATGCTAGTGCAAAGGGAACAGCTGCTCTGTGTTTTCAGTGTTCCAAACAATAGAAGAAAATTTTCATGGAGGAAAAATAGGTTTAATATCATAAACCCTCTGTACGAAAAAAAGAGGACTATTCATAGGACATAACATTTTTAAAGCAGTGCAGGAATATTTCAGGTACTCTCAGCTGCAGCCTGTTGGAAGCCTTTATGAATTGGCCTGTGTGCGCCTTTGTCCCTTTGTGGATCCCGGAGGGYGCAAAGGAGGTGTTATAATAGCTGTAAAAGTCCAGGGCAGGCTACCACCGGTAGATGGGAATTGCACTTTGGTTGGCATCTAGCAAAGGAAAGTGCGTTCTTCCCTCCTCTGAACTCTCAGTAGCAAAGGGACTGTGAACAGACTTGGCTGGTTCTGCAATGTGTTTTCATAGCAAGAAGGGTTCCTAAAATGTACCGGTTTCAGGGCCGCTGTTCTTGCGTTGATTGGAGCTTAGCAGAGGGAGAAGGGCAAGACCTTTTCATCTAGCGGTGTACTCCTTTTAAACTGCAGCCCCTCTGAAAATCCAGCCTCTGATATGTGGGGTGAGATGTACAAAATCAATGTTCTTTAACCATCGGGTTAAAAGTACTCTGCCCTCTTATCTGAAAGGAGAGGAGTACTTACCTCTCCTCACCGGCTGAGCTAAGGCTTTCATATTTGCAAAATGATCAAGAATCTCACTTGGAAAGCTCTGTAGAAGTGTCAGATGTTATTATGTACTTCGTTGTTCCAAGTGACAAGAAGAAAATTGCAGAAAGTAAGCCATCATTTTTATGAATCAGAGCCCTCCCACTTCCTTACCACTGCTTAGCAATTTTTATGCCAAAAAAAGGAAGGATTTTTTTTTAAATTCACAACTGTCATGAGTGATGATTCCCAGCCCACACCTGGCTTTTGGAATATTACATTTCTGAAGCCTGAGGTGCATCTCTCAGCTCCTGGCAAAAAAATTGTAAAACTGTCTGAGATTTAAACAAAAAAAAAAATTACTTTCTGAAAAAATAGAAAGAATAAAGACTACCAAAGAATAAGCTGTTTCAATTTGCAAGACAATCTGAAAACGTAGTTGCTAGCGTGTGATTGCTCCAGATGTCAATTTAGATCTATCCACCTTTTTGCTTTCAGCACAAGATGTGGATATGAGACTGAGTAACTAACATGCTTCACCTACAGTCTAGATATATATTGCCACTCTGGATAGCCATTGAAATGATAAATACAGTCTTAATATTTCTGTGTGATGCGTGGTCTGTGTGATTTTGCCTCTAATTCTGTGTAAGAATTAGGTAAATGTCTCTTAATATAAGAGATTATTTTTTTCACTGTGCTTTTATTGAAAATGTGGGGAAGTGGCTCTCAGCTGCTTTCAGCTTTGAATTTTAGGTATCTGGGTAGGTGGATGATTTTTATTTTGCGGAATTTTGCAAAATTCTGTCCAGCTCTTTTTAGAAGGCCAGTCTATTGCAGTAACCGATCCTGAATACGTTTCCACCTTTGTGCAAATGAGAGGTCCATGCACAGGGTTATAGGACCGTGAACTCTCTTTTGCACGGCCAGCACCGATCCAGCAAGTGGTAGTACCTGCRTGGAGCCCTGCCTGCTGCCAAGTGGAGCCCTTTGATTTAGCACAGGATCCCCCAGGAATTTTTTTTACAGTACTTTCCATAAAAGGATCTCGAAAGCGCTTGCAAGTGCATTAGGCACACAGTTGCACTGTGACAGAAGATAACCTTATCTGGGAGTAAACTGAGAGGAAAGTGAAGTGACAGGCAGCGGTGCCAGCTGTGAACTTAAGACCCAGAGTCAGCTCTTGTTTTCCATGAGCTTTGCTTGCAGGCTGGGTAAGTCAGCTTTGGGGTGAGGTTTTTGCATCATCTTAGCTCTGTAGATAGCAAGTGGCGACGTGTGCTCTCCCAGAGGAAAATTTGGGCACTGTAAGGAGCTTTGTCTCCTTGCAGGATATACAGGGAGTGTAAAATTAGAGAGCTAAAGTAGACAGAGTGGCTATTCCTCCTCCTCCTCCTTTGTCTGCCTCCATTCTTCATGCAGAAAACGAGGATGATGGCACATCCACACCTCCCAACAGGTTTGAGTGTAAATGCAATAAAATCTGCTCGATCCTCCAGAATGCCTCATAATTACCACCAGTAGGTTTGGGGCGTGCGAGCTAATTTCCTGAGTTTACACCGAGCTTTACTAGAGAGAGCAAAATGCAGAAATGTAAAATTCCTATCCCAGGCCCCCCTGCGCGAGCACTAGGCGCTGCGCTGCCACGCCAGTGTACTAACAGGGGATCTGTACTTCAGAGAGAAAGTGATTCTGGTTTTCAGTAATTAAAAAAATACATACGTTTAACTCTCCATCTTTTAGCTTGCTGCGTCTGGTCCTGCTTCAGGCAGATGCTTGCAGTTTGGAACGATTCCAGAGGTTAGCAGGAGTTTGTCAAGCAGTCCATTCCTGCTATTTTTACTTTAGGGAGAATACTTTTTTTTTTTTTTTCTTTAAAATGACAAAAATAACAAAACCCCAAATCATTCCTGTGCTGTGGTCTCCCTGTCTCTGTGGYGTCTGCAGCTCCCCTTGCCAGGCAGCGCTGGCAGGCCTCCCCGGCCCGGCGGCTCTGTCCTTTCGAGGACGTCTGGCCTTTGCGGTGAGCGCTGCGCCGGCCACGCTCTGCTCTTGCCTGCAGCACTTGGGCAGGCAGAATTAGCCTTGGAAAGAGCTGTATGGCAGACACAGGGAGTGAGCGCCCGGATCTAATGCTCTAACTATCTACTAAAATATTAGCACTTATTTCCAGAGAACTGGAATGGACCAAAGTTAGCCATTGTACATATGAGAGTAATTCTGACCCTCAGTGTATGATCTGAAACAAAATTGTGAGAAAACAAATATTCCAAAACCTGAAGACCACAGCTCATTGCTCCTGTCTGCAAGCTCTTGAGTCTGGTTGCTTGTGCCAGAAGGAGAGTGTCTCTGTCATTCACAATCTTCTGCTTTGCCTTTGAATTATTTTTCTGATCAGCTAAGGCTTTGGGGTTGATTTCACCCTCTTACAGCAGCTTGGCAGTGCTGTAATTCCAGCATCTGCTGAGAGCATATGAAGGGTGTGACGGGCTCAAGGGTTTGGCCACTTGCAGCTATGCAGCGTCTCAGTTGGGTGAGTTTCTGTATGCATAGTATCTGAAAATGTCTAGGCAACTTTTACTCCTCTGGTTTAGGATTCATAGCAAATGCATCTGCCTTACGAATAATTAGAAGTTCTTTCAAAGAGATCCTTTGAAGTGAAATTATCTGTTTTTCTTGGGGAAATTGGAATGAAGTTTATTACTCAGGTGCAAACAGATCCAGCTGTGGTAGAAACCAATACTGCAGGGCTGCTTGCTGTCGGCAGAGAGAAGCGTGGGCGGCACGGCAGCATCCTGGTGCTGGAGGCAATCGGTCCTCATTGCTGCCAGGTTAGGCCAGATCACAGTGGCTCAAAACAGCATAACTTGCGTATTGGCAAGCCTACAAGAGCACTGCTTTTCTGCAGCAAGGCAGGCGCTACRCAGCAAACCCCTCTTAGCAAATAGGAACACACAAGGAGATTCATTAGCAAAGAAAATTATTGGCTTCTGCTAAGACATTTTCTAATAGGTTGAACTCTTTGGATTTGGCTAGAAGAGCTGTTTTTCGGATCCACCTTCAACATAGCAGAGCTAACTGCAGCTGTACTGTGTCCCTTTCACCCAGTATATAGCGTTGGAAGAGACTGTCATACAGAGTCAAGCTGACGTAATTTATTTGATCTTAAAATATTCAATAGCCAAAGATTGCTGATGTAATTACTCCCTCTCTACTCCTGATTACAGAAAATCCCTATAGGGTTTGTCCCCTTTTGCTGCCTCTCATCAAATTGCAGAGCAGGCAACATTCAACTCATTAATAGGTCTTTTGAACATGATTAATTGGGTTTTTAAGTGGGTCAGTTTCTTCTAAATTGTCTTGCTTATTGAGTTCTTCTTGCATTTGCAACTGTCTGCCTGTGATTCTTCATTTTCATGGGATCATCTAAAACCCTTTTCTCATTTGATACACACTTGTGATTTTCTGCATAAGTTTTTATAGGAGCCTGTTTTATTCCTCTGTTTTATTTGCTGCTTGCCTGTGCAGCCATGTCATCAAATTGCTTTTCCGTATTACGTGTGCAAATAGCTGTTGAACGCTGCAGATCCTTTACTGACCTCCTGCTTTGCAAGTGATACAGCTACTCCAGACAATTCCTGATCCGGTTCTGCAGATGGACCAGCCTAGTTGCCTGTTTGGGTAGTTTTGTTTGTTTTATTTTTAATAGTATCCTAAGGTGAAATATTTTTCATGGTTTGTCAAACAAGCTTATAGAGTTGACTGTAAAACTATGACTCATCTCAGCATTCTGTTTTCTTATCAAGAATGATCCTGGAGGAAAGTGAAAATGAAAATGTCAGATCTGTCATAAATAATGTAAAAATGACAGCCAGGAAGAGAGGTCTCGCAGACCCTCTTTCTATCCACAGCCATAGGAAAGAAGTCAATCTTGGAAGGCTGGGTCTGAGGCTGATGCAAAGTTTTATCAACCTTTAGTGCATTTGGCTGTGTACATCCTCCAGGCATCTTGTCCAAAATATCTAATTTTTGACTTTTAATTTGGAGGAATGTATATTCTCATTCATAGTTGTTTAGCTAGGAGTTAAGCATCTGAGCTTATAGTTCATATTCTTAGCTAATTCTGTGAACAAGTTTCATTTCCCTGGTATTTTATTTCTGGAAGCAATGCTATATTCAGAGTGTAATTAAACTTGTAATTTTTTGCTCTTTGTTTTGTCAGGAAACCACCTTTAAAGATTTAATGTCTCTGTCTCAAAAAAAAAGAAAAGTATGATGGACCAGCAATAAAAAATTAAATCCTTGACAGTTTTTCAGCACACAGCATGTAATGCTGTTGATAAGTCTCACCTGCAACACTTGATAGCAGTGTGGGGACACAGAATTGTATTGCCAGCTGCAAACATTGATTTCAAGGGCATGCTCACCTATTAGCTTAGCAATAGAAATGGGGTAAGGATATATTAGACATAGCAGTCAGAAGCCCCAGAAACCTTGAGTTTAATAGCAGAGTCTATTATAAAATGTAGTAGGAAACTAATGAAAACAAACATTTCTTCTATCATCTTTTCTCTTTTAAGGAGGAGAGTCTTACTGGGGAAAACCTTTTAAAGATGAATTTAAGCCCAACTTGTCCCATACAGGACGTGGTGTTCTCAGTATGGCCAATTCAGGACCTAACACAAACAAGTCRCAGTTGTAAGTAGTCACTTGCTTTTTGTGTTTTATCATTTCCCTCTAGACATTGTGTCTTATACTGTTAAGAAAAAAAATGACATTTTATGAGCTACTCTTTAAAGTTCAGTGAAGTGAAATATTCTGTCAAGTGCTGCATATTGAAATCTGCATAGCTGCAGCTGCTCCTTCCTGCTCTAAGAGCAACATGAAGTATGTCAAGACCTGTATGTTTATCACATTATCATTGGCTTGTCTTTTCTGTTTTTGTAATTTGTAGTTTTTTCTTTTTCTCAGTGTCTCCCTACTGTTATTCTTATGAAATTATTACACCTATCCACTCTGTTTAAATGTAGCCATATATTGAAATTTTTGAAAACCTTGATGAAATAAAACATATACTCTCTACAGATGTTATTTCTTTTAGTTGCCCGTTTTTAAATAAATAAGAACAGTTCTAGGATGTTCAAAGTGTAGAATCTAAGTGACAGTGCAGAATCTGGGATTGAAAATGACTTATTTTTCTGTGTACAAAAGCAGAATAAGGACTCAAATGAGAAAAATAACAAAGTAAAGAAGCAGAAAGAACAACAAATGAATTTTTAAAATAGTCTAGTAGTAATCGTTTACTTTATGCCTAATGTTAATGCAGATGTTTGCCTGCAGTCTTTTTAAAGTGTTCTGTGTCACTTGAACCATTTATTGGTTGGTCTCTAATTACTGAAATAGAAAAAAGTTTACCTTTATTGGTAGCCCTAGGAACGAGCCTGGGTGGGTAGCACGCAGTGCTGCATGTCGGGGCTGGGGAGCGAGGGAGGGGATTCTGGGCTGGTCTTCCAAGGTGCTGAGATTTATTATAGCTTGGAAATCGTGCAGTGGTGTGACTAACTTTAATTAAACACAAGTGCTAGTCTAAGGGTCTTTAATAGGCTTCCTCACGTGCTTAAGGCTAAACACGTGTTGGGCAGTGTGCAGGACTGCATTGTTGTGGAGCTTATTTTAGGTTTGAATTTTATTGCAAGTACTCAGGTGCTAAGTTAGGGGAGAGTAGAGGCTTCAAAAAAAGGATCCAGGAAGCAGAAGATACCGAGACTGTTCAGGAGTGATGTGCTGTATTCAGTTGCGTCATCTGCCATCGCAAACGTGATCACCTATCTCCCTAGAATTTGTAAATGAATGTGAAATTCCTTTATATGTGAAGTGTTTGAGAGACTCCAGCTGGCCCCTATTTATAAAACTTCCTAGGCAATGTTTAAAAACTTTGACAACTGTTGTTACCTTAGGAACCGGGTGAAGAGCTCTGCGGGTAGGTGATAGTCACTGCAGTGCAGAACGAGGTGGGTTCCTTGCGTAAAGTTAATGCAATGCAAGTACGTGCAAGTGGCCCTAAGCAGAGCTGGAGTGATGCTCGAGACCTCTCCCCCAGGATCAGCAGGAATTAGGTTAATTCCATTGGCCTTATTTTATTTTGACTGCTCTGATGGCTCAATTCTTTTTATTACAATATTGCCTATTTGATCACCTGATAATCTAAGTCCTGGATAAACTGGTGCACCGAGCACGTGCACAAGACTAAGATTTAATGTATGCCCTGTGTAGGAGTTTGTATTCTCCACAGCATCTCAAAGCTTTTCCTAGGGCAAGCTACATCTTAATAGATTGTCTGGCAGATTGCAGCCCCTCCTATTTGCAATCATATAACTTCCCGAGGCAGTTGCTTATATGGAAAAGTGCTTCTGGAATGTTTATATATTTTTAGCTGTCTCTAATGTAGCGTAACAGATGGAGACAGGGAGGAGAGCCAGCACCACCCGTCCAGCCAACACAGACCATCGTGGTCTGCAAACCGCAGTGTGGAAACCTCTGTCTCATACTCTTGCAGTCCAAGTCTTCCAAAGAAGTGTTAGCTTTAGAGAAGAGTTTTAGTAGTGAGGGTTGTTTTGGATTTGGTATTTTAGTTCCCATGTGTAGGTTTAAAAATAAAACCAGAATCTATTAAAAGTCCAAGTTTCTCAGGGTTTTTTTTTTTCTGCTTCTAACACTTTTAAATTTTCTTCTATCATGTTTGTTACTGAAGCACAGATTTGCTGGTTCTAGAGAGAAATGGATTATGGGCAGGCCAATTTAATGGAATCAAAATGCAGAAAGTAACTATCCTAAAAAATAAAGTTTACACTGGCAGGTGATTATTGTGTTATATAACTGTGTTTGCTGGATACAAAATCCCAGTCATGTATGAGAGATGTACTTCACAAGCAGGAACCAGGTCTTACTGCCCTGCAGTGAGCTGGAGTACTATTCGCAGTACTGTTGAAGGAAGTTAGCAAAGTATAAAAATGAGAAGTCCAAACTCCAGAAATCCAAGATGAATCCACAAAACAGAGTTGCTGAGAGCTGCTAGGTCCACAGGACTGCCGGAGGGGAGAGGGGCCTGCTCCTCGCAGGGGGCTGCTCCCTGTTTCTCAGCCTAGCTGGCTGCAGCTGAGCCTCAAGCAGATAACATGCTAAGTGTTACGTCTCTCTTTCTTCCAGCTTTATCACCTTCCGCTCCTGCGCGTATCTGGACAAGAAGCATACAGTGTTTGGAAGGTAAGTGAGGGATGATCTCGAACCGCCATGTAGCAGACATGCTGCCTGGTGGGTCTGAAGCCTGGAGAAGAATCTGGTGACTTCTGCAATCGAACTGGAGCAAAATCATAGCTCACAACCAGTTCACTTGGTCAGGAGTACATGGCCAACCTCTTATCAGTGCCAGGCGTCAGACTCTGCTTTTTGTCTCTTTCCATCCTCCCACCTCTGTAAACTGCCTTATTATTAAGAGTTTCCCTTCTGTGTGTGGCTCTCTGGGGAGTCAGGAACAAAGTAATCGGCATCCTGTAACCAATCATCTTAATATTTGTGCACACTAATTGCTGAGACACAAGAGTTTCCCTCTTCAACGCTGCTTTCATCCTTTTAGGATCTGTCAACCAGTGAGTCAGTCCTGACTGGGCTGCTCTTCATCGCGGGGTAGAGCACAGGGCTTTTGCATAGGTTAGGTCTTTTGGCCTCTTTCATTCTTTATCCGTGACATTTATCATTGGTATATATGTGCGTGTACATATATGTATATCAACGTACACAAAAATATTAGCAATGCCAAGGCAGTAAGGGAACTTCACATCATCCTTTATAGCAACCGCTGCAGTACTCCCAAAAGCCTTTTCCGCTCAAGCCCTCACATGATACAGATCAAGGTATATATTACAGAATATATTACAAAATCTTTATATTACAGAGAGAAGAATGTACTTGTTTGCTCTTTGCTTCTCCTGCTGCAGGTACAAGTCCTGATTATAGTGTTTACTAAGTGGTGCATAGCTGTTCTGACAAATGCCTTGGTGTGGTGACAGGACGGGGAGTTTTACTAGTCTGCTTCATTGGTGCTTCCCAGGGATTTTACAATCATTTTTAAATGATTTTCTTTTTATTTCCCTAATTTTATCCATTTGAAAAGCAGCAATTGAAAATAAATGCATATGCTGCTTACTTTGACTGGGTGTTACACAATAGGGCTGTACGATGAAAGTGATATATTTAATCCATCTGTTCTGCCTGCAAGTTCTTGAGGCAAGAGTTGGCTTCATTTAAACAACTATAGTAGTGCCATTAGCTCTGATACTGATTCTGCAGTAATTACTCTCTTTGAATTATATTTCTTTTTCCTTTCTCAAGTCTGTCCTAGCAAAATTTAAAGTTCTTTTGTCATTTAGTGAAAGCAGATAAATAAAGCACCTTCTAATACTGAAAGCTGAGAGCGAGTATATTCTTGCAGGAGTTACATTACCGGTATCTTAGGACTTGTCTTCGTTGCAATTTCACTCAAGCTACAACTTGAGTCTCCTTGCAAAAATCCCATTAAATCTAATATGGTAATGCTGTTAACCTGAGCTTGCCACCTTGTCAACTAGTTTTTGGGTTAAGACAGCTCAGCTGAAAATGTGACAGTTCTGCAGTTCTGGATGCAGCCTGGCTTCACTGAGCGTCCTGCAGTCCGACCATGCACTATTTCCCRAGGGTGCCCCAGCTCCACCGCGGTTCACCGGGAAAGAATGTGGAGAGTGGCAGAGCTTCCTGCAGTGTGGGGAACGTGCTCCCAGAAACCTTCGCGCTCTGCAGGACATCTCAAGCACCTCATGAGCAAAAAAGCTCAAATGATGTTTCACACTGTGCAATGCCAGTTAGAGAGGAGTACTTGAGTACAGGTTACTCTGTTTAAATGTATAGCAAAGATTATCCAGTGGCAGTTTTAGCAAAGACTGTCTTCATTCTTGAATTATCGTTGCCACTACAGAAACCTGAATTTGGTCGCCATAAAGAATTGGTGCTGCTTTCAGAGAACRTTTCAGTGGAAATGTTCTTAGTTTAAAATACAAAGGAAAACCCTTATAAAAGGTGTTGTCTTAGAACCATGTTTGGCTCCCTATGTGAAAAATAACATCTTCATCTAAACACAGGCCAAGTGAATTTTACCCTGGACTCTCTTGCACATAAAAAGATTAATTCAAAGAATGTCAAAAATGAAGATGCCAGGATAGGTGCATTCCTGTCTTCCCTTACTTAYCTACAAATTGAATACCTGAATAATCGAATTTACCTACAGATTTAATATAGAAGCTCAATGTATGCAGATTTCAAGATTTCTATTCTGCAATGAAAATCCTGTAGCTGTTTTTACCTGTATTTGTTTTTATAGGCCATAAAAGCCAAAAGACTCGAGATTATATCTTTAGTGAAACTCCAGCTTCAGTTTGCTATTTTAGATCCTGGGTGTTTCCAGGATTTGGTGCCTGTATCTGATCTTACACTGTATAGTACAATAATATCTGGGAAGCATATCTAGGAATAATATCTAGGGTTAAGAATAGAGCGAACCCATGAAATCAGAATTCTTTGTTTCCATGACTGTTAAATTGGATTGTCTAACTGGATGATTACTGGCCTGTTGTGACTTTCACGTAGATCTGAGGATTACTTTTTTCAGTTAATATCTGAATCTTCTGAATCTTCTCTATGAGCTCAGCTCTGCCCTCAGCTATTTCTGTGCAGCTCTGGTTCATGTTAGTGCATTTCACATATGTGTCTTGGAGAGCAGAATTTGACCTGTTTGTAATCTTTACATAACTTTGCAGAGGCTTTTCATACTTCTGAGAAGAACAGAAAAGGGCAAAAGAGCAACCATTCTCCCCCCACCCCTTTTCTTTTTTTGGTCCTGTGTGGGATAAGACACTGAAAAGTTCCTTCTCTCAAGAACTGCATTTTATTTGTGTCCCCACTGGTTTGAAATCCAGCTTTTGAACGGTAGTTGTTAATAAGAGTTGGACATTCGTCTGTTAAGCATGTTTGAAAACCACACGAGCTGAAGGCAGCAGGACTGGGAAGAGGTGGCACGTGTCTGGCTTTGGGCAGGGGACTTTTTAAGCCTCAGGAGAAGCCACGAGCTGCGGGACAGGGAGGGAATTGTGTCCTGAGAGTGGTGCCCACCATGGCAATAATGCTGATAGATGTTACTGAAACCAAAGGAGATAATTTGGGCATGGAAAGGGAGCAAAGAATAAGGCAGCGAGTGAGAAGAGAATGCCTTCCCTCGGAGGTGCTGCGTGGCTTTCCTGCTCCAGCGGAGCTGCCTCGATTAACTTAGTAATTACCATTTCTAGTAATTACCATTTCTCCTGACTTAGAGAATGCTGTAATTACCTTGAAAACTAACTGGTGGCYTTTGTTGGTTTCTAGCTGCCTGGTAAGAGGTTTAATTTAGAAAGCTAAATAATGTAAACCAACCAGCAGGTACTTGCTCTGCACAGAGTGGATGAAGCCATTTCCAAGCGAGTGCTGCACGGGGCAGGTCCTGCCGGTGCTCTTCCGTGCTGCTGCGCCAGGGTGGTCTCTCCTATGCATGCAACAACTGAGAATTCAACTGCTGCATGAACCACAGGGACGGTACAGCCAAAAACACCAGTTTAGGCTAACATTACTGTCTGTCACTGGCATGCTTTATGAAATTTAGRTGCAAGCCCATCCTGTCTGTGTTTTTATTATGTTTCTATTACTCCAGTGGCTCATAGTGCCTGTGGATCAGAGATATAGTACATTTGGCCCTTTAAAGGTGGAAACAAAGATCATTTCTGTCCCAGAAAGCTGACCATATGAGTAGAAAAGAGCCTGCATACAGATACAAGGAAGTTACACTAGTGACCCGTTTCAGCTTCCCTTTCACCTAAAAGCTTGTACTTTCTTGAGAACCAAGGAAAAAGAAAGCCTCAAGAAAAGTGAAGTGGCTTTGTGGATGCTTTTGGGGAGCCCATTCCAAGGTTAAAGGGATGCATGGAAAACTGCRTGTTTAAAATCATCATGGAAGGTGACGGAGGCGTCCTGATCAGCAGGARGGGAGAAGTGATCAATCTGAGAATTGTGGGTGAGATTTAGGATGAGGAGGGCCTGGCGGGCTCGCGAGCGAAGGCGGCTTGCGGGTACGTGGTGTGATAAAAGCAGGGCAAGAGAGGGAGACACGAGCAAAGTGGTGTGGGCAGACTGACAAAGCTGGAAGTGGTCAGCGCAGCAGCTCAGCGTGTTTATTAGAGCAGCACTTGTGTTTGCCAAGGTCTGAGAAAGGGATGTGGTGACGGAGGCAGGAGAAGAGTGTTTGGAGGACGGTTTTTCACTTTGTATGTGGCTGCTTGTATCTGTCTTACACAGATCTTTAACTGTCTGGAGATTTCTACCACTCGTTCCTCAATTCGGATGTTCCCAGGAATAATGAACAAGGTGGTTTGGGAAACCTCAGACTTGGTCAAAGTGGAGGCATGCTCCTGTAGCTGACATGCAGTCAACTTCAGCTTCTCTTTTGCTCCCTCCTCCCCTTGCCAGATGCTTTTGTGGGAGACAGTTGTCTTTCCAGGGATAAACGTTATTCTGTATTAAATATGCCTTAGCCTGTTTGAGGTTCTGTACTGCGGTTCTGGAGAACAGAGCAATAAAAGTAACTGTTATCCTTTAAAGTGATTAGCTGCTTATAACTACTGCCATGCATTATTCAGYCATGTAGGTATAGTTAAATAATGCATGGGGTCCGTTTCCATTTGTAACACTCRCTGTATCGTTTGGTCAAACCTCACTGCCTTCTAAGCTGGGAAACTCATGTTTTGGTTGCTCTTTTGCTTTAGTACATCTGAAGAACAGAGAAATTGTATGGCAGGAAAAGAAGAGCTGATCATATTGTTGGATCTGTTTAGGGAGTCTGGTGTAATTTTGCACTGCAGAGTCTGCTCCCCAGGCACCAGGACAGGAGTGAAGAACAAGGGGGGAAAGTGAGAGGCGTCCGCGCGGCCCCCACCGCAGTGGTGTGCCGTAGCACGCGGGCGCTGTGCTGCCAGAGCTGGGCTAGTGGCCGYAGCAGTTTTCAAGACAGTTGTATGATCTCTGAAGAGGAACCCTGTGCCAAAGCAGAGAAATCCTTATGTGCCAAGTTCATTTGTTGAGTCTAGTTTCAAAATACTGTTTTTTCAAGTTGTTCTGTTTTTTCAGTGGCCATCATTACTTGTCTCACCTTCTAGATTAAGCCCTTATGAGATACTGAGATGTTTTGACTGCATCCTTGTTGCAGGTCAGAAATGTTTGCTGGGTTTCAGATTGGGTGTATTCATAGAAAACATGTTGTACTAAGTGAGTGTATGTGTTTGTGCRTGTTTATATATTGTTCTCTGTGTGTGTGTGTGTAAATACATGTACTCTTTTTATAAAAGTAAGCTTGAGGGCAGAATGTATTTACAAAACAAAGTTTCCTTCTGGTTTCTGTTTCTCGTTTAAAGCTTCCCCCCCCCCMCCCCGAAAAGTCCAGACATTGTTCTTGTATTGTCTGCTAGCCAGGAAACTCTATCATCTTGGACCACTGCCATCGCCAGCATTGCATAAGGCTTAATTCTTATAATTCTTCTAAACAAAAGCATGAGAAATAGGAAGTCTATGTGTGAATGTCTGTGAGACTTCTAGGGAGTCGCAGTTTTCTTTGGGGAACAGCATTAACTAATGTAGCAGTGAAAATTTGCTTGGCATGTTGCAAATGAATAGAGCTCCCCCAGGTATTTCACTTAAGGTTCATGCAAAGCTATTGGCAGTGATTACGAGACAAGTTTACCAGTTTGCATAAAGGAGCCATAACAGGAAGTAAGATTTTAAATAACATCTGTAAATTTGAGATGTAAAGATTTCCAATGCTACCCAGTCCAGGTTTCAAGAAATCAGAATTGCACAAGTAAGGGTGGATTTGTGCTTTTGTTACTATGCTAACACAAAAACCTAAATGTACCTACCTCGTCATCCATGCTTAAGCGTAATGCAACATTTATCAAGCTCCACTAAAAATACAACAAGCTGTCTGAGAGAGGCTGAGCTAAATATATAGTTGAGATCATCGTTTCTCTGTTCAACATCTCCTGGAAGCAAACAGCAAACCYGTTTCAGGAGTTCTTCTAATGTAAATGGTGTCTTGAAGGTGCCTTCCTTTTCATTGCAGGTTGTCATCTGAACACCTGCTTAAACCTTACCAAAGCTTCTTCGGTCAATTTAAAACAAGGTGTGAATGACRCCTTACGAAATGAATAGTGGTGCCTGTGCAGGCCTGAAACAGTGGAAGAGGTTAAACTTGTTTCTGCCCTTCTCCCCCCCTTCTCTGCTGTGCTCCAAACTTAGCACAGCTGATGCTGACTGAGAGAGGCTAACACAGTGTGACCAGTCACATGCGCTTAGGGGATGTAAAGGGGAGGAAGGGGTATTGGTCCGAACCTCTGGAGTTTATATTTGGTTGTAATGAAATTTATTTATATACAGAGTTCCTTATGTTGGGACTCAGATTTATTCATAGAACAGATTTTATCTCTTTTTGTACAAAGTTAGTTAGGGTAATATTTAATAGTGTCTCTCTTAGAGATTTTTTGCATGCTTTGATGTACTTATCTGATGGTCTTTTCCACATATAACTTCTACAGGCTTTTTTTTTTTTTTTTTTTTNGCTATATGTGTGAGAGCCTTTCTTTCTAAGCCCATAGTATGTGTTGTGGGACAGGCAAAGAATCATCAAAACTTCTCAATGTAGCGTGTTTGTTTTGTCATTCTGGATGGAGAAATTTTTTTAATGGATGTCAGTGCATTGGCTTAGACACATTGTATCTTGTCATACTGATTTTAGTACTGCAATGTAACATCATGAGATTTGACAATGCCAACATACAATGTTTTCAGAGCCTGCGTATGTATCGTTGTCTCCCCACTTAGGCAAATCAGAGGAAAGTTTGCAAAATCCTTCACGAGTTCAGTTGGAATATTTATTTTTTTGCATCTTGATGAGTGCCCTGATTAATGTGTAGTTCCGTTTTTACTGGATGGGTAACCTTTGCTATTAGGTGTTGTCCATTTTGGATTTTAATTTTTACTGATGAAACACCTAGCTCAGCTGGGCCTGATCCTTGACAAGGCTTCCAAGTGCTAGTCTAACAAAATTGACTAGTAAACTATTTCCAGTTCCTCTGGCCATAACTCTTGTCTGAGCAAATTTGTCATATACAAATTCATTTTTATGATTTGTTGGTATTATGGCAGTGTCTAAAGACATAAACTGATACTGAGTCTTCACTGTGCTGACACTGTAATATGCATAGAAATACTCTCTGTGCAAAAGGTTAGAGAAGGTAGGGGTATGAAAGAATGCAGTTTTCCATTTTAGAGCCAAGCCGCTAAGAAGAAAAGGGAATGATATGCCCTACAGGCCCATAGCTCCAGTGACATGAGAAGGACATCGTGCCATTAAWTGTGGTCAAAGATAGTGAGGAGCACCCTTGCCAGAAACAATTCATGAACATAAGGAAAGCTTCTAGAGGGAACCAACGCTGGGTTTGGGGGAACTGTTGCCATAAGAGAGCCATCATATCTCTGTGGGARGAGGGCAGGAACACCAAACTGATAGCCTGGCCCAAGGCAGGGTGGACGTTTAGCTAGAGTGCTGATGCTCCCGATGACCAGGAAGGCTTGGGCAGAACAGGAGCCTGCACTGGGGCCTTGCATCCCTGGAGCACTTTCTCCCTCTCTGCAGGACATGCCTTCAGTTTTGAGTGGAGTTTGTTTAACATCTTATTTTGCTACAAGGTGCAGATTCTGTTACATCAAGTCAAACTTTACCACAGCAACAAAAATGATAGAAGGTATTAAAACAGCATAAGTCCATAAAAAGTCTTAACTAGTGCTTTCCACTTATATTATTTTATGGCATCAGAATGGTAGAGCTAAAAGCCACCAAAACACCTTGAGCGTAACAACTTTCTGCCTTCTTCCCCCTCAGCGCTTTATRGTTGTGTCAAGATAGTCTGTATTTAGGTCATTTATTTATGACCTCTGAATGCCATGTTAATCACAGCCTTTTAAAATGTTCACGTGACAAAGTATTCCCAATAATGTTTAATTAGCACAGTGAATGAAGATTTCAGAGCATCACCAAAATGCATTAGGCTAATATTGTGGGAGGTCTAGCTATGGGCTGAGGGAATACTCAACTGAGATTTCCAGTGCATAGCTGATCTGACTATTTCAAATTATCAGAACCTAATTAAATGAAAACATACGAGAAGATAATGAATGGAGCTGTTGGCTAGAAAATCCTCCAATATTAAATCAGGAGTTTGCTTTAGGGACAATTAAAATGCAGTGAATGTATCTTAGACTGTGTGTTAATCATCGGTATTGTAAATGAATCTGATATTGGCCTGGAGGAAGATTTTAAAATTGAGTTTGTTATGAACTTTTGAAAGTTCATGCAGGATTTTAAAGCCCTGTGCAGCTCTGGAAAAATTCCCCCAGTGTGCTACCTCCAGTTGCAAACGAATGAGTCTGTTCTAGCTTGCATAAATGTTTTTTAATTGCTCTTAGAAGTCATGACCTGATTACAGATTATTGACAGACCCTTCGGGATTACAAAGGAGAGGTTTGGAGTAGTAGTGCAACAGCAACAAAGTGTTAGCAAGGACAGAGCCTGCAGGGCAGGTATTTAGTAGCTCCCTTTCTAACTTGGATCATTTTATTTTCTGTAACCGGTCTTTCTTTTCGGTCTGGTTTGGCGTCTCTTCTTCCCAGCGGCGCTGCGATGAGTCGCAGTGAGGGGCAGTGACACCGCACATAGCGTGCGAGGTGTTAAATGCGAAGGACCCACCTGCCTCTCAGGCTGCTGTGGTCAATCTGTTGTGTTTGGCTGATGCAGCTCTTGGAAAGAGCACGTGAAGGATGGAAAGAGTGTGGTGCGGAGTGGGAGGAGGGAGGTTTCTGGTCTGTGCTGGGTCCGTGGAGAGACCAGCACTAGTGGAGGCTGCTGGCCAGGAGGACTGTCGTGTTGGGGCTGGACAGAGCTGCCTGTCTGCGAAACACCTGTAAGAGCAAGGTATTATAACAGAAGCGCATAAATTCATCAAGTACCCATGAATATGGTGTGTGTTTGAATTGAGGTATCCATATTTGAAAAAGTTGAGTTATTGCTCATTTCATTGCTATAAAAGTAGAGTTAGATAATAAAATACTTACTCTACACATATTGTATGGTGATTTTTCATTAGCAATATGAATATCTCTGAGCACAGACCTCATAAAGGCATATAAGAATTTGAGCTTAATACTTTAATGTAGAAAATTATGTTTTTTATAAAACTCTTTCAGAATTTATAGAATGGCTTGTTTCATCTGAGTGAAAATTACTGTTAAAGAAATTCCATAGCAGAGAAATTCAGGTTTGCTCTTGTATATTATGGCAGTATCAAGGTGGCACAAGTTATCATGTTTGCATGGAGAAGCATATAGATGTCCTGGGGAGCACGGCAGGGTCCAACAGAGCTCTGCCTCGCTTGGAGCTTGCCCGGCAGGTCCCCACCAGCTGGGCTGCCTGGCCCATGACAGCTGGGGTCTACGTGGGGAAGCAGGCGGTCTGCGGCGGAGCCGGCCGCACCAGCCGCACAGCAGAGCTCGCGGCCCAGCCCCAGACTTCTCCAGCTCCAGGATCGGTGTTCGTCAGAGCAGCTGTCGCTTCTGGTTGTCCCACAGCCGTTCATATTGGCTGTGTTTTTGGTTCCCGGCCATGCGTTTGGCTATATTAAAGCAGATGTTCAGCTGCAGCCTGCCTTTCTGGTCAACCTGATCTGGTTTGCTCTGCATCAATGGCCTGTCTTCTTCTTTATTTACTGCTCTTCTAAGTATAGCTGTTTGCAAACTTAATTGGGGACAATGATGTGGATAAAAGTGTTAAATACCTTGGGACCAAGATCTGATCCCAGCAGGACCCCTTTGGAAACATACTGTCTCAGTGGTTCCTATTTAAAATTAGATTTTGACACCTGTCAGCCAATTTTGTATTTAATGTGTGCTATGTTCACTTCATATAGTTCTGGTTTCTCAATCAAAATATCAGCCGCCTTCCAGAAGTCTGTTCCACTGACACTGTTATCCCTATTAACCACATCTGTTGTCTCAAAGATAGAAGGTTGTTTGACAGAATCTGTTTTCCACAAAACCTTGTTGATTGCCGTTACTTATTTCCTTTCTTTCTTAATCATGTCCTGTCTCCACTATTCCATTATTTTGCTGGGATGGATGCCAGGATGACAGGCTTATAATTATCTGGGTCACCCCATTTATCCTTTTAAAATATCCTTTTCTGGAACTTTCCCATTGTTCCACACATTTTTGAAAATGAACAAGCAACAGTCCAGAAATTCTTCAGCCTAAACAGCTTGAAGCATGTATTTGGATATCTGACTTGAAAAATCAGAGACCAGGGCTCTGATGTCCTCCCAAATAAAACCTGCAGTGAGAAGGGTCCCAGCAATATCTCATGGCTGTGACGTGATGCTCTGCTGCTTTCCCAAAGCCTTCGGAGAGCTCGCAGGCAAGATCCGTGTGCTCCTGCGCTTCCCGCATGATTAATGTCGTTATTGGCAGCTCTATCATTTCTCTCTAATAATGCCAAAGCATAGTTACAATTCCCTTTCTTCCTAATAGCACTCTTCTGTCTGATGCACAATAAAAAAGAAGTTAAAAATCAGAAGTTGATGAAAATATTTGCTTTCTTGACCAAGTCTGTTGGTTTAGTTTTCAAAGCTCATGGGGGGCAGGAAATGAGCTCCAAATGGGATGGCTGTAAAGTTAACAAGTGAATCCAGTTAGAAATGGGTTTGTGTCTTCATGCCCAGACTGCTGTGTACAGTTGCTCTTTCTCTGTCTTTCTGGTCTGTGTACACCAGAAAAGCTATTTGGTTTTAGACAAATGTTTTTGCTTTGGCTCTGAATATTTGACTCTTCCATGTTCTGTTTAATTTTAAATTGAAATCCCACATTTGAGAAAAATTCCTTACCTTCCCCATTGAATTAGGTTATCTTAAGTCTTCCAAATATGGTTGCTGATTCTCCTTCCCCAAAGATGATGGTTTAAAAGCCTGGATAATCTGAAAGAGTAACGGACAGAAAATAGATCTATTAGACTGTAAAGGTGCAGGAATATTTTGAATCTAGTATCACAGCTGGAAATAGTGTCCTTCATCTTTTTTAGGGTGGTTGGTGGCTTTGAGACTCTGACTGCTATGGAGAATGTGGAAAGTGACCCGAAAACAGACCGTCCCAAGGTAATTCAGAAATGGAAGGGGGTGTGCAGGAAGGAGCGAACCCTTGTCACGGTGCACTTCACCCCGCTGCCCCCTCTCTGAAACAGAGCTTGAACAGCAGCTTCTGATTGCTCTTTTTCTCTTCTGCTCCCAGGAGGAAATACGAATTCAGTCAACGACTGTTTTTGTTGATCCATATGAAGAAGCAGATGCCCAGGTGAGGGTAGAATTATTTTTTTTGATAGGCCAAAGCCCTTCTTTGCAGGACTTTGTAACTTGGTAACTTTGATTTTTTTATTCTAACTGGTCCCTCTTAGAATCCCTGCTTCTCACATGTGTTTTCTTCCTGTGTCCCATGCCTTTCTTCCTGCCTCCCACTAAGTGTGGACAGCCCTCTTACACACGTGATTGCCATTTGGCAAGGCCTTGTATGCCAGAGTCATCACTGCTGTCTCGGTGGAGAGGTCTGGCAGGGCTCCCGCTCCATCCTGCTTACCGTGGCTTCCCTTCCCAATGCCCGCAGCACGTGCTGGGGAGCTGCGGGTGAGGAGGAAGAGATGAGCTTCATCATAATGACTACAGACAGCCCATTTGTAGTTGCCCTGGAGATCTGGCTTCTAAAGCATGCCCTGTAATCACAACAGTGCWCTTTGCTATTTTAGAGTGTTTTAAAGCTTCAAAGTGCTGTAGGCATTGCCTCTTCACTCTTGACTCGCTCTTGCAACAGATTGTGTTGTTTGCTTCCTACAGGTTGCTGCAGAAAGAGAAAAGGTCCAGCTAGAAGAAGAAGCAGCCAAAACAAAAGCTGAGGTAGCCCCGCCAAAGAAAGAGATCCAGACTCCTAAAACTTACCGGCAGGGGATTGGAAAATACATTAACATGGCTGCAGCGTAAGTTCCCTGCCCGGCTGATCTTTGCTTAGTGCTTCAGTTGCCTTTGCTGCAGGATGCTAACACTGCCCAGTGCTCTTGCTCAGAGCTATTCACCGGGACTCTCTAACAGGCCAAATGTTCATTTTGTGCCAGCAGGCTGTGCAAAGATGCTTGCGTGCAGTCGTAACAGCCAGAGTTCCCTCTAGTTCTGTTGTTTTTCAAGATTAAAACTTAAGTGAGCTTCTGTTTCTTCTTTAGCATTTGAATGTGACCTAGCTGGTCCATAACAGCATGGATGTACTGACTTCACAACTGTAGATACATTTCCACAGCACAGAAGTCCTTGAGGGGGAACTGTACTGTCACTTCCCCCATCATCTTTAATTCTGGCCTCTCTTCCCCTTCTGCAGCTATTTCTGAAGGCCACTGTTCCTGAAATGTCTCTTCTGGCCGCTTCTCCCCTGCCCAAAGGAGTTGCCTTAAACTTATATTGGTCTGCCGGTCCGGTTCACTGTGCAGCCGCAAACAGTTGTACCGGCACAACTGAAATGGCCGGAACGGGGGGTGGGTTGCCAGGGCTGCCGTGGGAGCGCAGGACGCCTGGCTCGCAGCTCCGGGGTGCCCGGCAGGTTGCTCAGGCTCGTCCTGGGGCATCGTCTCCCAGAGCRCCTTTGTGCACCCGCCAGGATTGGCAGCACTGCTTGCTTCCATAAGGACAGGACAGAATTCTGCCTCAGCAGCAGCTTAGCATGGCTTCTGGATAAATTAAAATAAATGTGGTCTAGATTTTTTTAGCAGCCATCTGTAAAAGTATTTGCAAAAATGCTGTCCTCTGTGTGCTGCGGAAAGGCATGTATTCATGTGTGCACAGATCTGCACACCTGCTTAATCAGCTTGTATGTGCCTGCATGATGTCCAGGCATTTGCATGTCTGTAGGCGCAGAAATGTGTGAGCCCCTATATCAGTTTGATGTGTATGTCATTTAAACATTTCAGTTACAAAATATTGCTTGTCTCTTAAAATGTTATGTTAAGCTTAAAATTGCTGTCATTCTGCACTGTAGTTACAGAGGAAACCCAGGCAAAGTTGGCAGATATGACAGCTTTGTGGAAAGGGCCAAGTAGTATAGGAGGAGCTTTAAGCTTCTAGTCCTTCACTCATTGCAGCCTGCCAGGAAACTGGGAGCTTGGTCCCTAGCAGGCCTTTGCTGGGCTCAGGCTTTCCCTGTTGGCTACCGATATCTGATGATAAAACCAGAGTACGTGACCTGGCCATGTAGCATTTCCGTGGGTTTTACAAACTGCTTGAGAGAGGCTGGGAATAGCAGCACCAACTGCAACAGGCCATGCCAAGGAAACGGGGAAGGATGTGAAAAACTTGCCCAGCTGCTTTACACCTAGTTCCCTGTAAATCCTTTTGCTGCCACAAACACAGGCAAGAAGGGAGGGAAGAGCTTGTGGCCTCAAGTTTTCATAGTGACTGTACTAAAAGCGTACAGCTCTTGGGTCTTCAGCTGCAGCCTTGAGAGCTGTGCTGCGTTGTGAACACGTTCCCAGGACCTGAACCATCCCCGCAGACTGACACGCTCTCCCCTTTTTTAAGTAAGCCAAAAGCCCCCATCCGCAGCCCCTGCGGCTCCCGTGTCAGCACGGGGCTTACGCTCCTCTCTGCTGGGGAGGTGGTGGGCTGGCGCCGGGGGAGCTGCGCCGGGAGAGGGAGGGAATCCGGCCGCCTGCTCCCACTGAGCAGTAAATAGGCCCTGAGCGTTGTTTTCCTTCGGGCTCTAGGAAGCGCAGTATGGAAGATGACGGGCCCTCAACCAGCACAGCTGCGAAGAAAGAGAAAAAGAGCGCAGGCTTTGGGGACTTCAGCTCCTGGTAGCAGAGCGAGGAGCCTAGCACCGGAGCAGCACAGCGAGAAAGAAGAGACGGCCTCCCGCGTGTCCCCAGAGAGCCCCGCAGACAATCTGTCCTGGGGAGGGAAGGCACCGGCCTGCCCTTCCACCGGGGAAGAAAACTGCTGCTTTGTTCAGGCTGGTTAATGCGGCTTTGTTTCCGAGAGCGCTGCGTTCCCCCAACTGCATCTTCCTCGAAGGCCTTTTTGTTGCCGCTTTGCTGAGCGGGGAGCGGCAGCGCTGCTCCGCGGGGCTTCGCTGCGGCCTGGCTCCGCTTGGCTGGCGGCAGGGCAGGCTGAGCCCTGCCTCGCCGGGCGCCGCTTCCACGGGCGGCTGCGCTGGTGAATGAGCTCCTTTCTCAGGTAATCGTTTCCAGATGCGCCCCATCTGCCAGCTGAACGAATGAATTAACGTGTCGGGGAAGCGCCTGGTCTGCTTTGCCGAGGGGAGGAGAGGCCTCCAGCTTGTTCTGCCCTGCCCAGGGCTTCCCTTCTCTTCAAGCTCTGTTTTGCTGCTTCCTAACAAGGACCAATTCTGTCTTTTGCTGTTTGTGCCTCCGGGATGGCCCCAGACTGCTGTCTGTCTCCATGCAGCCTCCTCGCTCTCTCCAAAATGAGCTGCATCTGCCCCGTTTCTCTGTGACAGCCTGGGAAGCAGCTGAGCTGCCCGGGCGCCCGGTGCCCCTGGTTGCTCCCCGTCGCTGGCCTTGCCGGAGCCGTTGTGGCAGCCCAAGGGGCCAGGACACATCAGTTCAAACCTGCCCGCTGGCTCCAGAGATTACAGCCCAGAGGAACTGAACAGGAGCAGAAACAACTTCACAGGGTTTATTTTAACCATCCCCAAAGCCTGCTCCTTGCAGGGGAACACATACTGCAGTCTGCCCCGACATCGGGCCACCATCGTTAGAGAAAACACATGTGATACAGCCAAGAGGAGTCTAGGATATTTGCCTTGAATACCCGCAAACTATTAGGATGCTTAATAAAGACCTTGTGGGGTAGAGACGCACCAGCCTGTGAAGTTTTAATCCAAAGCCATCATGTGCATTACCATCATTTAGGTGTAGCAGGCTAGATCCAGAACATTACATTTTCAGTTCATCTTAGGTGTTTTCAGGTGACAGAAATGCCCTCCCTACCTCTACATGGCTGAGGAGATAG
The DNA here is from genome assembly GCF_003343035.1 of Apteryx rowi. NCBI lineage: Eukaryota > Metazoa > Chordata > Aves > Apterygiformes > Apterygidae > Apteryx > Apteryx rowi. The sequence goes on along the minus strand of NW_020451238.1, from coordinate 846,510 downwards.
TTTTGTAATCAGATTTATAACTGGTGCATTTGTATCAGTGCTTTTGTGTTTTAAGAGAAGTCTCCATTTTTATGAAATTGCTGTAAAAACTTTTGGTAACATGTTTTGCATTAAATGCCTTTGTTTTCTTTTGAATGCTCGCCTTTGACTGTGTTCAACTGTCATTTCCAAGATCGTGGCATTACAAAATTGATTGTCTTACCAGGAAATGATTCATTCCTACTTTTTAAGATGCTCATAAAAAACTCTGGGATTTTTGCGGATATGATTACATCTTTGTTAAATCGTAGGAAGTTCAAACTAGTTTGAAAGAATAATAGGGTTTTTTTGTTGTTTTGAAACATCTTGCAATGTATAAGTTTGAACACATGTTTGATTCCTGGAACAGGGGATATGATGGTACTTTCCTCAAGCTGAGTTTCTTGCGTCTTCCTGAAACTTCTTGCCTCTCTGGGACTGGCCCTTTCCTGATAAATTGTTATTGATCCCTTCTGTCTGACTTCTGCTTCAGCATGTTTTTGAGTTGTAAAGCTCCCAGTATTGCTAAAGTTGGCACAGGCATAGTTTAATGAAATCCATAAGAGTAGAATAAAATGCTTTTAAAATAGATTAAAATGCAGATTATTATGAAAGAAAGGAGCTTGTGGTTTCAAGGAAGGCAGCAGAGGTGTGGCAAGGACTCCTATCAGCAAGAGTCCTTGTGACAGACTGAGACGAACGGCAGTTTCCTCTAGCAGCAGCAGGCTGCAAAGGTAACTGCCCGCTTTCCCTGCTACCCGAGCCATTTGGCAACGAGCGCTGTGGTCCGAAGAGGGCCACTGCCTTGCAAAGGGCAGAAGGCCTGGCCTTCCGAGCACAGTCCTACCGCTACCCGTTTTGTTGCAACTTTCCACCAGGACAAACATCTGCCAGAAAAGAGAGAACAGTTTCCTGGCTTCAAGGAAGGGCTGAGTGTAACCCGCTCCGTTTTGCTCTAATGGCCCATTCTCTGTGCTGGAGCAAGCTCAGGAAGGAGAGGTGAAGCTGCTCAGATGTTGTTCACCACTTGACCTTAAGCGTGTTCTCCCGCTGGGCTGCTGGTACTTTCCCAACCTTTCTTCATTTGCATTCACTAGTGCTCGATAGCATACCGGCTGGGAGGAGTTGGCTCTGGTCTGTCACCACCAGGATGTTGCAGTTGGGCACGGGAAGTCAAGTGGTTTGGCCAAGGCCGTGTGCCGAGTCAGCAGCTTGGCTGGGATTTGAACCAGAAGCCCTTGCAGTGCAATGAGTGCAGTCAGTGCTCAGGTGGCCAGACATATAACATATATATAACATGAATCCTCTGTTACTTTGCATTGCTCTGTACCTGAATGGTTTTGCTGAAAAGCAAAGGCACTGGCTGACGGGTAAATTCAGCAGCGTTTCCCGAGATCCTGCGCCGCAGCAGCGAAGGCCCCGGGCACGAAACGTGCTCGCGAAGGCAGTGAGGTGCAGCGGGACTGGCAGCCCGTGGCTGCTCCTCACTGTGCAGCCGTGCAAAGCCCCGGCGCTCGCAGGCGATGCGGAGCTTTTCACCTCTGCTTTTCTGGTGTGAATTCAGCCCAGCCCCGCAAGGAGCATAGGATCGCCCATGTGGGAAACGGTAGTAATTTAACAGTTTGCAGTTCTGTTTCCGTATTTATCAAGGGGAACAAAAAAAAMCCCAAAATACTGTTCTTTGGTTTAATTTCACCTGTTCCCCGCTGATTTAAATTGCCACAACCCACTCTCTTGGAAGCAGGAGCTCATTCAAGCAATTGCTCTGCTTTAATGTCACATGGTAGATTGTATTGGTGCCACCTCCYGTAGAGCCGTGGCTTGCGGGTCGCTTGGAGCCAGGCTCTGCGTTTTAAGGTCTCCAAGAAAATCCTTAAGAGGCCTTGCCCGCCGCAGGGCGGCTGCCGCGTTGCGCGGGCGTCCTTTGAAACCCCAGACGTGACCACGCAGGGGGCACCGAATCTCTGGTGCGTGAGAGGGACCCTTCCTGCCCTCTGGGTCCTTCTTGCAAAGGATTCRCGAGCTTTGAGCGCTCCGTGAAAGCCCTCAGGGCAGGAAGCCAGGATAAGCAGTGGCTTTCCTGGCCGGGCGAGGTGGCATCGGCGAGGGCCTTGGCCCGGCCTCCTTCCTCCGAGCTTTGCTGCGGCTTCTGTCACCGCGGGGCGGGCCACAGGCTGGTGCAGAGGTCCGGGGAATTTCTCGCTTCTCTCGTTCTTCGGAAAGCTCGTTTCTCACCTCGGCYGCAGCGGAGGGTCAAAGCGCCCCGCGCTGGGATGCCAGGGAGGAAAGAGGCCGGGAGCCGCGGCTGGGCTGGGTGGTAGCGCTGCCCCTTTGCTCCAGGAAAACCAGCTCAACGGCAGCAAAATCCACCCGGATCTGCTCGGAGCTGGGTGTCCCCATCCCCACCACCCGCCTGGCAGCGGGCCCCGCTCCTGAGCCCCTGCCGGCTGCGGTGACCGGGCTGCAGCCCCGGGGGGGGAGCCGGGGGCTTCGCTGCGGCGCTCCCCCACGACAGCCCTCGCTCCCGCCGCGGCCGGGGGGGCTGCGGGCTGCKGCCGTGCGCCGCTTCGCCGGAGCAGCGCTGAGCTCAGCCGCTGACTTCATCCTCTGGAAATAGCGAGCCGGGAGGGAACTGCCTCCCCCGCCACCGCTATTCCCATGTAAACACGCAGGCGCTCCCGGCCCCCCGGGGGAATATCCCACCCGGAGGCAGGGCCGGACCCCTCGTCCCGCTGCCCCGGAGAGCCCGGTGCGGCCGTGGGGGGAGAGGTGAACCCTTGCCGCCCCGCTCCTTCCCGTGAGYTCCGGGGACCCCGGCACGCCGAAACCCCGCCGGGCCGGAGGGGAGACGGSGGCCGGGGTCGGGTCACCACGCAGCCCCGTGGTGGGGATGAGGGAGAAGATCACAGGGAAGATGATGGTTTTTAGGGAGATCGCTGCTTTATCCACCCCGGCTTCCTACACCGCGCAGCTTGYGTCGTTCGGGTATCTACCGCCGCGCTGAAGCCGGGAGCAGCTTCTCGGCTAACRCGTGTGCCGGGATAGGGCACCCGGCCTTCCCGGGGGGCTCCCGGGGAAGCCACCAGCAGCGCCCTGGGCGCGAGGCCGAGCCGCCGCGGGAGCCTGCACCGAGCGGCATCGCACGGGGCCGGAAACSGGCTCCCCGCGGGCGCCCCGGGCTCCTCGCGCGTGGCCGGGCCGGCGGCCAGCGATTCCTCCGGCCCAGCAGCCGGGGCCGCGGAGCTGCCCCGTGTCGGGACGCGCGGCGCGGGGGCGAGCGCTCGCCGCCCCGGCAGCCCTCCCCGACCTCCCCGGCTGCTGCTGCGTTGCCGGCGCCGCTTTGGTGGCTCGGCGAAAGCCCCGCGACGCCTGGGGCGGGAGCGCGCGCCGGAGCCCCGGGCTGCAAGCGTCTGAGCGCCGTGTCGCCGAATAAAAGGGAACAGAGCAGCAGTCTCGTGACCGAGAAAAAGACCTTTTCAAAACAAACAAGCCAGAAGGGCGACTCAGCCGAGCTGCCGGCAAGCCCAACCTCGGCTCCGCAGGGAGGAGAGTCCCACCTGAGGCCCTCAGGAGCRGAGGGACTCTGTCCCTGCTCTCCCGCACCCGCCGTCTCCGCTGCCAACCCGCCCGTCCCTCACGGCAAGGGGGATCCCGGGGGAGCTCAGCAGAAAGCGCCGAGCGTCCCCCCAGGGAACCAGCCTGCTTCCAGCCAGCCTGTCGCTCCCAGCGGCCAAGCGCCCCCGGATGCCTGAGGGTCCCAAACCAAGTCCTCGCCTTGACCTCCCCGGGGGCATCCGAGAGGTTCCAGCCTTCCGGATCTTCCAGCGGTCACCCAGGTGCTTTAGGTCCCCGAGTGCTGCCCCCACGCAAACCCTACCCGCGATACGAAGGCCAAAGGAAACATCTGGCCTTGGCCTGGGCTGGCACCATCCCTCGCCCCAAATCTCTGGGCTACCTGACTTCCCGCAAGCAGGAGACGCTCGGGGTCCCCGCGCCGAAACCGGACCTGGGTCGGACCTGGGCAATGCCCCAGGCCACTGTGCGGTTCTCGGCGCTGCCCAAGTCACAGAGAGGCCGAATCTTCCCTTTCACACAGAAAAAAAGCTCATCTGCCGTCACAGCAGGCTGGATGGGACAACTCATAACTTAATGGCTTCTACAAAACAGCCAAGGTCTGCTTTAAACCCCGGTCGAATTCTCCTCGTTATCCTTCCCTCCTCTCCCTTCTGGAAACCTGGTCCAAGCTCTCACTTTTCTGATATTAGATACTTTCTCTAATCTTTGGCCTCCATTTATTAATGGTTAATTATATCCATTTGCTTTTTGCGCCAACATTGTCCTTTAGCTTGAATAGCTCTTTTCCCTCCCCAGCGCTTGCTTCCCTGAGCTATTTATAGGCAGCAACTGTATCCCCTCGCAGCCGCTGTTTGGCTTGGCTGAACAAGCCTTCGGTCGCCTCAAAATCAGGCCCCTCGCCCTCTTGCCTGCCTCGGCGGCTCTTTCTCGAGCGGAGCCGGTCCAAAGGGGCTTCGGGTCGGCGCGTGACCAGCCAGCCCACCCAGGGAGCCGGGCGGCGGCGCCTGATTCCTATCTCCGCTTTCATCCGGGGGTGAAAGCAGTGATAGAAAACATTTGTTTTTATGCTAAAAACAATCGCCCCGAGAGGAATCTGCCTCCCCGGGGCGGCCCGCAGCAAATCCCAGGCGCCGGAGATAAGGCACCGACACGCAGAAACACCCTCCCAGCCGGCCCAAGCCTCGGCGCAAAACAACCCCCCCCGCGCGGGGGCGAAGCGCGGCCGGTGGGGAGCGGCGCCGTCGCCCCGCGGGACCGGCGGGGGCGGAGGGCGGCTGCACCTTCGCGCCCGCTCCGGGTTTCTTCAGCTCGCCCGGGGTGCTGGCAGTGATTACAGAGGGGGTCGCTGGGGCTGGGGGGGGCCTGAGGAGGCGAAGGGCGCTGTAGGTTTTTTTAATGACTGTCCAGATTGTCTTTATTACAGCCCGCCTCGCCACGGAGCTCGGTTAAGCTTTTAATAGATGGGTTCCCAGCCAAAGGCAATTGCGAATTGATTGCAGCAGAAATGGCAAGTGAAGACAAATATAGTGCAGGCTGCCTGCAGGGAGAGTGCACAGAGGAAACTTCAGACGCTATTTTTGGTGCTTTGTCTCCACCGCTTACAGTATTTCTAATCTTTGTTTCTGCTTAAAAACATGCTTGGCGTTGGGTCTTTTTTTTTTTTCAGTGAGTTGGAGAAAAAAAAAAAATCCCTTCTCTGGAGCAGGAGCCTTCAGCTCCCCCCGCTTTCCCGGGCGGCTGCTGCTGCCGCCGGTTCCCCCGGCGCGGGGGAGGCCAGGCTGTGGCGCCCCGCAGTGCTGAGCGCCCGGCAGAGCCCATCCTGGCTCCGAGCGGCCGGACGGCGACGGTTCTCGCGGGCTGGTTCCTGAGTGCAGCCGAGACCTGGCCAGGGCCCATCGGTCCCGTGGCGGCTGCACGGACCTGGAGCCGAACCCAGATTTGCCAGCGACCCACAGGAACGGTGCCGGGGGTGCGGGAAAGTTCAGCTCGCTTCTTCCAGAGCGGCACTAATAATAAAAAAAACACAAGAAAACAAATGTGGGCGAGAGCGCGCACGCCAGGGCTGCCCGTGCCGCCGGGGCCCGCGGCTGGGCAGGCTGCAGGATGGCCGGGGTAAAACCTCTCCGGCGCTGCAATAAGCGGGGGCCGTGGCTGGGTGATGCTGCAGAGGTGTTGGCTGCTTCCTGTATCAGCGACCGAACCGTAGCCCCCGTTCATGCCTCGTCCTTCCTCGTGTGCTTTGGTGGGGACGAGGAGGGACGCGGGAGGCAGCGGCAGATCGACGCGCCTCTCCCCGGAGCGCCGGACCCAGGGCTCCGGCTCACACGTGCGGCTGCAGCTGAGAGACAAAGATGCGGTTATAAATAAAGGAGCAAAAATGCTAATAAAAGTGACAAGCAAGAATGGGGGGGGAACCTCAGTGTAACCACAGAACTGAGGCGTAAGAGAAGCTAATTGCAAAGTCAGCGGTGACTGCAATGGCCTTGATCCTGCATTTTGTGTGTCCGGCTTGGAAACACCGGGACGTTCGCACGCACCTGCTGGGGACTGTCACTGCCTTTAGGATCTGGTGGTGGTTTTGACTGTGGGAAGGGGCTCGCGCTTGCCCCCAGCCTCGGGGGCTCTTGCAAGCAGAGCTCAGCGTCATGAGACGCCGCAGGTGCTCTGCTGCTGCCTGCACGTCGATGGCGGTGCAGACCCCGGTTTTGCCTCGCTTCGATCAAGCTGCAACGTGATCTTCACAAAAACCCCTCAGTTTTTCCATGTTTGCCTTTAAACAACAGAAACGGACCAGCTTCCCTAGCATGCTGGATGGCATTGGAGTTTTAAACTAAAGCAAAGCAAAAACGGAGAAAAGCAATCATTTGGCGCTGGGTTCATGAGCCCAGTAGCAGCATTGCCTGCCTGAAGCTGGGGAGGGTGGCAGCTACCGGGCACCAGCAGTGGCGGCTCTGAGGCCGCGGCGATCCCATGGTGATCCCGGTGCTCGTCACTCGGGAGAGGCCCCTTTCCTGGGCTGCCGCAGCGGGGGCAGCGCGGCGCGGAGCCGCTCGGCCCCGGGGCAGGTTTCACAAGCGCAGGCAGCTTGTGGAGGAGGTTTTTATGGCTCGGGATCAAAGTCCTCGGCCTCGGGCCAGTTTCCCAGCGTTTAGGGCTTGCACAGCCGGGGTTTGCAGCTGGGTTTCTGGGACAAGGCCGTGCCAGCGCGTCGGCTGCAAGGCAAAGGTGAAGAGGGGAAAACCCAGCTGTTGGGGGGGGAAAAATTAGGTTTTGCCCATCCCAGCACTGGGGGAGCCCGGGGCTGGGCCGCTCTCCGCATCGCTCCCGCAGAGCTGGACCACCCCGGCCTCCTCCCGGGCCGTAATGACGCTTTCTCCATCCCGCTCCCGTTTTCTCCAGCCTCCACCAGTCCTGGGCTGTCTCCTGGTCCCCGTCGTTCGTGGGCATCATCTCAATAAGCTCATTTTCGGCTGTGGTTTACGGCCGTGGTGCTTGGGCAGTGCAAGGGCTGACAAGAGGCAGGCGGAGACACAAGGAAAAAGGCAATTAACTTTTATGGCTCTGATTATTTCCGAGTACATTTACACAGCAGATGAACCCGGAGGGCTGCGTTCGAAGCCGCGGGAGCCGGTTTTTGCCCGTAAGGCAAGCGGCACGGCTCTGCGCGCCGCATCTGCAGGGCTTCGAGGTGACACCAGCGCCCTGGCGGAGCCCGGCAGCTCCCAGCGTGGCTCCCGCCGGGCAGCGACGCGCGGCAGCCTGAGCACGGGGACGGCTGGCCCCACACAGCCCCACGCAGCCCCACGCAGCCCCACGCGGCCCCACGCAGCCCCACGCAGCCCCGCAGCCCCGCCAGGGCGCTGCCCCCTTCGCAGCGTGTCTCCCGCGGCTGCTGCCTCCTCCCGCCAGACACATCCCCCCCCCCCGCCAGCGTGCCTGGGCACCTCCTTCCTTCCCGGAAGAAATGCGTTCCCGGAAAAGTCCCATCCCAAAGCACCAGCTTATCCTGCTGACTTTTGACCGACCCAGGGAGGCCGGAGGCGGCAGGGAGCCCTGAAGCCAGGGCAGGATGGCGAAACGGCCGCCCCGGTTTGGGCAACGCGGGCTTGTCTGAGGGCTGCGAGTGGGGCAGCGCCGGCTGTGCTTGCCCGGCAGAGGAGAGGAGAGGTGAGGTGAGGCGAGGAGAAAGGAGATGGATAGGAGAAAAAATAAAAGAAAGAAAAAAAAAGGAAAAGAAAAAAAGAAAAGCAAAGTGAAGCAAAGCAAACAGAGGAGAAAGAGGAACAGAGAAGGAAGAAGTGAAAAGCAAAGCGACGTTTGCTACTTTCCCGGTGTCCCGGCCCCCCTGTGCCCATGGCCAGCCGGGCTCGGCAGCTCCCACAGCAAAACTGACGTCCTGGTGTCCCGGCCGCAGCGGTGCCGCCGCTGCCTTGCCTGCGCCCGGGGCTCGCCAGCCCCGCGGCCGAGGGGGAGCAGCCCCTCCGCACAGCGAGCCTGCTCCCACGCAGCAGTTAGTTACACAGTATTTTGGGGCTTTATTCTATTGCACTTCCAGCTTTCCAAGTGCCAAATGACCCCCCCACACACCCCTGCCCCCCCCCTCAAAAAAAACAGTTTGCAAACCCCACTTGCAGCTCAGCACGCCGTATTTTTGCCCATGCGAAACTTCGCACGCAATGATTGCCATAGCAATGGGCCCCTGCCGAGTGGGCGGCAGCGGGGGTGGTTTGGGGAAGGAAGAGGGTTTCGCGGGCCGGGAAAGGCTTTCCAAGCGCTGGCGTGGCCCTGACCGCCTCTGGCCCCCTGCGCCTCCACCTGGGGTCACGGGAAGCGGGTTACGGCGCAGACAGCGCCGAGGTGGCTTTCCCGCACCTCCAAGCCACGCGGGGCAGGACGTCCTCGTCCTTGCTGCGAGCGTGTGGGTCCCACGCGGGGCGGCGCTGAGCTTCCCGCCTCCTCTGGGCGCGCGGAGCTGCGCGTTCCTGGGTGCCCCGCGCCCACGCTGCGAATCCTGCACTTCGAAGTGGTACAGGCTCATGCAACAGCTTAATTTCGCTGCCCCGAATGCCCACACCAAGCTGCTTTCCAAGTTCAGCTGCGCCTCACAGCGGGGCTTAGACCTCACCTGTTTCACTCGCTTTCTCGAGTTTTATTATACTTTTTCCCCCTCTCGGTGTCCGGTCGGGAAGGGTCTCGGCGCAGCACACTGAGCTCAGCGCACGGCACGGTTTTCCTGTAAACCTCCCTAACGCTTTGCTCCAAGCCAGGCCCGGTGCCCAGGCTGCTCGAAGTGCCCTTGCGAAGCGAGGGTGGAAGCGGCTTCCCGCTGCCGGCCACGCGGCCTCGGCGGGAGCTCACGGGCGGCCAGGTGGCCTCGCACCAGACCAAAAGCTTTGTGACTGCCCCCAAGCCGCTGCCGCGTGCGGGAGGGCTCAGCCGACGGCACCGCTGCTCCTGCCGCGCTTCTCCGCGGGATCCCAGCCGCAGCTGGCACCTGCCAACGGCCAGGACCCGGCGTGGGCTGTGGCGCAGACGCCTTTGCCGCGTTAGAAACCTCCTTAACGGCCTCAGGAGACATCAGTGTTTACTGTTTTGGGAGTCCCCCCCCCCCCCCCAATACTAGACTCCGTGCAATGGGCAGCCGGAGCAGAGGGATTTTATCCTCCTCCGGCCATTTTCTGGGCACGCGGGGAGCCCGGAGGCGGGAGCAAAGCGCCGCCCTGCTCGCAGAGCTGTTGGGGTTTTCCGGCGGCCGGACGACCACGGCAGTTATGCAGGGCATCGAATTTGTGTGTTTTAACTGCGAAACACTGAGCAAACAGGGCAAGTGAATGATTAACTTTGGGAGCTGTTAACCTGCACCGTGCATTTGGGCTGGCGAACAAGCGCTCGGCCAGGGCAAAGTCTGTGTTTTGGTAAACACCGAGAGAATGCCAGGAAAATATTTTGTTTTCCTATTTTCAAGGCAGGTAATTAAAGGGCATTAGCTTCTGTCTCCAACCTTGCTCTGTTGCAAGAAACTTTATGCTGTAAAAAAAAGACGACTGCTCGAATGGAGGCTGCTGGCCGGCCGGCAGCCCCCGCGCCGGCGCTCAGCACCGCGCAGCGATGGGGCCAGCCCGAGCGGCAGCCGGCGGCAGGAGTGCGGGGCCGCGGGGCCACAGGGCTGTGGGACTGCGGGGGCTGTGGGGCCGCGGGGGCCGTGGGGCCGTGGTTCGCCCCCGCCGCTTTTCTGCCGCTCATCCCGCCCGGAGAAGGGCACTCAGGCCTGACCGCGGGTTTGTCGGCGCTGCCCGCGGTGCGGCACCGGCTCTCGGCAGGGCAACGGCGAGGCGCGACGAAAGCTAAACCGCTGCAGACTTCGGCCTGCCATAAAAAAAGCAGGGAACGGAGGAAGCAGAAAGATGGGGAAAGGGGGAAAGGGGAGGGAAGCTGGTTGCCGCAGACAGACAGACGCAGCCTTGGCGTCACCGCGAGCTCGCTGCGTGATCCGGTAGGCCCGTCGTCCGGGGAAACGGCGCGTGTGGGAACCAGCGGATCAGCTCAGGGCCGGGAGGAGACTGTGGCGCGTGCAGGTGGGCCCAGCCCGAGGGCAGGCGATTTTCCTCGCCGAGCAACGAAGACCGAGCTGGCGTGAAGGAAGCGTGGCCTCGTCTCCCGGCACGAGCGGCTTCAGCCCGGCCACCAGGGTGTCGGACGGGGGACGCGTCCCCCTGGCCGAGGTGGACACAGAAGTCACCGTCGCAGCCGTCATTAGCACAAGGCCTGGGGACCGGCGGCTTTCTGGGGACCTCGGTTGCCGTAGGATTTCTTTTTCCCTGGCTGATTTGCGCTCGCAAGGCACGCCGTGAGGGCCGAGGCCCGCCTGAGCGAGCGCCCGTGGAGCTGGCCCTGGAGCTGAGCCCGCGGCGCCGGGCCGAGCCCCCCGCAGCCCCCCGTCCAGCGCAGGCCCTACAACCCTCCCGTTGACGCAGCTTCTGCCCGGCGCAGAGCCACCCTCTGGCGTAGCGCGAGGGTTCGCATCCACCAGCTCTGGCCCCGTGGCCTACAGGGCTTCCCAAACGTGGCTTCGAGTCGCCTGCTAGCTGCCTCGCAAAAGAAACGACGGTGAAGACCTGAGCTAAAACAGGTCTCTCTGCCGTCTGGACGAATGCACGCACAGTTGTTATGCAGCTGTGCACGTGCATGTGACATTGTACACGTGAACGCAGGTGGCACCGCAGACAGACAGACGTGTCACTGCGATCGATAACAGCAGCAGGTTTCCCCTACGTACGGCAGAGAATCCCTCTCTGTTTAGGACGTGTGTTTCCTTAGTAAAGTCCCCCAGCCCCCAAAGCACATGTTTTCCCTCTACAACCCATTTCCCAGATGAAGCAATCTTCCGCTGCAAAACAAGCTCTTCTCCCCCTTGGCAGCCCTGCCCCGTGTCACAACAGCCTCGACTTTCGGTGGGGTCTTTTAACAAAATCTTTGAAAAAAGTCAGCACAAACAGTGCATATAACAACGCCCACATTTATTTATTTTTTTTTTACAGTGCTGCACCTCTAGGAGAGTAGTTGCTTTGACTGATTCAAGAGTGAAACATTTTAAACAAGGTTTCCTGCAGAATAAAGCTTATTTGCTTTCTGTTTTTCAAAGGACAAATAACTTGAATCCAGTTCAAATACAGCTGACTGACTATTAAGGTCACTC